>NC_036849.1:13592543-13609655 GCF_002910315.2 Salvelinus sp. IW2-2015 | reverse complement strand
GGGGGGGGGGGGTCAAATATAACAATATTCATTTCAAGAACTCCGTAAAGAGGAAGAAGGCTTAAACCAGGCCCTAGAGAAGCACATCCTCTTCTGGATATCTGGTCAGATGTTTATAAGTTCAGCAGGACTTGAGTTGTAGACTAATGTCAGTAAACAGTGTAGGGCAACACTACTTCCTTGTACTCACCTCTCCTCTTGTAACTCCTGAAGTGACTGCTGTATGTCCTTGTAGAGCTTGCTCTTCTCTTCGCATTCCTCCTTCAACTCCCGCACCTGGGTCTTATACAGCGTCTGGGCAACACAAAGAGATGAGCATCTTCAAAACACAAATTCACACTTCAAGTGTGCAAGAATGCATACAAAGGGTGCAAGTTATCTCAAGTTAGGATTACACTGTCAAAAACCAACCATTAAGTGTTATAGCTGCAGCAGACCTACCGAAAAATACTGCTCAGCCTCTAGCTGGTCCTGAAGTTCCTTCATTTGGCCATCTGAGTCCTGCCTTTCTCTGTGGTCACAAACACAAATGAATCCTTCGAGATTGTTTTATTGTTATGCCATTTTCTGTCTGCATTATTATTTGCAAAAAAAGTAAAACATTAAAAAAAGGGAGCGAAAAGAAAGTCAGAATGTTGACTGACTTGCGTAGCTCCTGGTTCTGTTTCTCCAGGCTGCGTTTGATTTCCAGCAGGTGGTTGGCCTCCTGTTTCAGCTGCTTCTCAGAGGTCTTCAGGGCATTTAGCTGCTGGTTCTGGGCCTTCAGGTCGTTCTGGGTAAGACTGCGCTTCTGGGTCTCCTGCTCGATCTTCAGGGTCAGGTTCTTCACCTCCTCGGTGAGCCTCTCCTTGTGCCTGCGAAGCTCGTCTAGTTTCTGCAGGGACTGCTTGTAGTCACAGTCCAGCATGCTGCTATGTTTCTCCAGCTCCAACATCCTGTTCTCCACACGCAGCTTGGAAGACCTCTCCTCCTGCAGCTTCTGCTCCATATCTGGGGGAAGAGAGCAAGAGAAGTGATTTATTTAATTAGATTTGACCCTGCTAACCAGAGTCTAGTTTCTTTACCGAAGACTGATTCCTGTCCTTTGTCATACCTGAGAACTCAGGAATGGTCTTACCCTTCATGGCCTCAGACTTGGCGCCTTCGATCGACTCAATCTTGCTCTTGTCCGCGAGCCGTGCCTTGGTGGCTTTGTGTGATGCCTCCTCCTGCTCCAGCCCCTGTTGCAACACCTTCAGCTTGTACGTCATGTCTATCTCCTTGTTGTTCTTCTCCTACAGGAGTGAATATGAAAGAGGGTTAAAAAAGTAATAAAAAGTATGGAAATGATAGATGAAGTGATATGAATCAGTGTGGATGTTTACCTTCTCCAGATCAGTGAGTTTCTCCTGTAGTTGTCTCTTCTCGGTCTCTGCCTTGGAAAGGGCCTGTCTCACCTGCCAAACCTCATCCTCCAGCCCCGAGATTCGCCCTACAGAGAGAAAAATGTCACCAAAGGCCAAATCATGCTCCGAGAGATGTACATGTGAATAGATGCACAGTCTCTCCCACACAAACAAAATCCCCACTCACCCTGCATGTCTGTGATGGTCTCAGAGCCCTGGCTGTGTTCTCTCCTCTCAGCCTCCAGTGCTGCCTGCAGCCCGATGAACTCCTTCTCCAGCGTGAGCTTGGAGCGCTCCAGCAGGCAGCACTTGTCCTGCAGCTCTCTGCCCCCGGCCTCCAGAGCTTGCAGCTGCTTGCCTGTTTCCGTCTGGGCCTTCCTCAGCCTTGTGGCCACCTCCTGCTCCGCACGCAACAGAGCATTGGCCTCGTCCAGCTGAAATATTATGGAGAACACGTCAGTTAGTTACACATTCACATAAACACTCAGTATACATACGTGGACATATGCACATTACCATATACAAACAGACAAGCACTTAAACACACACATAAAGCCATTTTATCCTAAAGCAGAAACACACACCTGTCTTTGTAAGTGAATGTTCCTCTCGTTGGATATGTGCGAGTTCTGATTTCTCTTCTTCATTTCATCCAGCTGGTCTCGTAGGCTGTTGACTGCAGACCACATCACAAGTTAGATATGAAAGTATACAGTGTGTGTGTGTGTTTTCAGCCAGCGATCCTCACCCTCGTTCTCCAGGCAGCGTTTCCGGTCGGCCTCGCTTTCGGCCTTGCGGTGGCTCTCCACAGTCTTGTGCTGCAGTAGAGCCTTCTCTCTCTCCAGCTGCCTCAGACTCGACTCCAGAGCCTTTCTGCTACTCGTCTGTCAATGCACCACCACAAAGGTCAGTGTTGGAAGTGCACAACTAATTATTTCTTGGTTGACATTTTTATCAGTTGTGTGCTATATTGCTACTGTAGCTCCAAAGTTCTCACCTCTTCATCAAGTTCTTTGGAGATTTTCTCTAGACGACTGGTGGAAGTTCTACAGGAAGAGAACATAGTGCATGTCACTATTCTCATCGCCCCATATCATAAAGAACATAACTAACTCACATAGCAAGTGAGTAATAGTAGTAGGTGTATTGTGTGTGTGTATGAGGCCAGGGCATGTTGTGTCTACCTGCACTTGTGCTCCAGCTCATCTTTGGTCTGCATCTCATTATTGAGCTGCTCTTCCAGCTGGTGCAGTTTCTTCTGTAGCTTGGCCGACTTGAGGAAGAGGGGAAGGGGGCGGCGCATCTGTTACAATATACTTCACCTGGATTCTGCTCTAAAACTAGAGCGTTTCATTTTACCACAATTTTACCTTTTTCCAAAGCCATAAACAAGTGAAATCAATTCAGAAGAGCTTTGATTAAAGAGAGAGAGAGAACACTTAACATCACAATATCCTGCAACAGATAAGAAATACATTTCATTTGCTCTGCAAAACAATTTCAGTCCGCACAGAAGTCAATGAGCTGACAGCTTTCACGGGATTAGCTTGTTGTTTAGCTACTGAAGCAAAGCCTCGTAAGTGTTTCAGTAGCGCTAAGAACTTGACAGATTATTATGCATAATTCTTGAGCCAAACAAAGGAATTATATTATTATGACCTGTTATGACATTGTTATTATAGTGTTGCGTTAGATTCATATGCACAAAATATAATTACATAACTTAGGTTACTTCTGTAACTCCGGTTCTCTGATATTATGAGTGAAATATCTCACGTGGGGGATTTGCTAGGATCACCTACTCTCGGAAGAACCTATGTAAAGCGTCTTTTGGAGACAGACCGGTAGAGGGGCGAATGAGGTGAGCCCCTCACCTTCCTTAAAAGGAGCCACTCTCCCAATTAATGAGATATGTCCCAAGAACAGTGTCCAATAGGTCAACTATTCTGTAGGAGAGGCAGTGTTTCCTATGGAAAAATATGTAGCAGAGGGGGACCCCGCACCACCAAAACAAGGGAGGAGAGGGACCACCCATTCAACCCTGTTTTGGGGGTCCGGGGACCCACCCTGGAGAATTTCCATGTATAAAGGAAAGAAGATACATTCTGGTGATTTTTTAAAAGGACATTAAACTTCAAAATGAATGAATATACAATTACGCTGACACCATCTAAAACAGAATTTCCACCTCCAGAAATGAGCCTAATAACATACTGGTAAAATTATTAACATAATGGACCATGAATATAGCTTATGCATAGTTCATATGATCAGGTATGCTATTAGCAATAAGAATTATCACCTGTAGCCCAGCTGATGTAGCATAGTGGTTATAAATAAATAGGCTGAAGCATGGGGTTGCCTATCTGCATTTACCCTATAGGGCTAATCATTACAGATCCCAAATGTGATCTTTTAACTAGTTAGAATCATATTAATAAATGTTGTGTCCCCAAATAATTCTATAAACACAGTGAATATAATGTAGGCCTACCTGTTAGGGTAACTTGGGATAAACTGCCACCCGGGGTAACCCACCCTCTCCCCCAACACTTTCCCTGGTTGCCATTAATGTTGCTAAAATAAAAATGTAATCTGTCTCATCACAATTTTTTTGAATCACTCCGAAAAAAATATTATTGAGGTAGGGTGGTGTTTTCCCCCAAGTTACCCTAAAATTGACCTGTGTTACATGTATCCCCACTCTCCCCTATGCACTCACATGCTTAACCAAGCTGCTGCTGAAAAAATAATAATCTGGATTTAAAATTGTGCAGTTGATGCATATTTAGGAGTTGAGAAACTAATAGGATTGGAAAGACGATTGCAAGGATTGTTGTGCTGCTTGTCAAAATGCAAGTTTCCCTCCCTATGGCACTTGTAACTTGAATGCGCCTCGAGAGGAATATTTCTCACACATAGAACACACAACAACAACTCGACTTGGTAAATAGATTCTACACCCAATTTTTCCAATGTTGTG
This sequence comes from Salvelinus sp. IW2-2015, assembly GCF_002910315.2. Lineage (NCBI taxonomy): Eukaryota > Metazoa > Chordata > Actinopteri > Salmoniformes > Salmonidae > Salvelinus > Salvelinus sp. IW2-2015. Next base: position 13,605,287 of record NC_036849.1, on the reverse strand, counting down.
TCAGCTCTTCTACACCAAACGGCGTGGTCACCGTCTTTTGGGATAGGGTGTCCCAGGGCCCTCATAGGGTTGTTGCTTCTACCAGACTGCAGCAAGTCAGTCTAAATAGATGCGGAAAGAGGGCTCTCTCTGGAGCAGCCAGCGCCATGACGTAAGACGTCAGGCAATATAGCCGTAGGAAGAAGGAAACAACTGCAGTGCAGTATTCCTAATCCTGGTCAGTAGGACAGCTACATAACTGGTATGTCTTGGCCCTGCTCCATGGAGAGGGTTGTTAAGAGCAAAGATATCTCTTCAGCTGTTCACTCCCGTAGGATGGAGAGGCAAAGCAAGCAGTGGCCCGGCTGCATGAACCAATCGCAGTAAAAAACTGGACGAAGAAAAGCCGAAGCTTTGTGGACTCGGGAGTACTAGATAGCAGTCTGGGGCTCTGATGCCTGGTGAGGGCGCCCCATCCCACTATTTTTACTGATCTCTAGCTCAATGGAGAGTGTTCTCCATAACAGAGCCAAGTCGCCTTTGCAATGTAGAGGGGAGAAAAACGCCCCTCAGAATCCTATAAAGGGCTGAGGGGGTTTCACAGTGAGGCCTGGAAAATGCCTCACACAATATGTAAAAAGGGCCACAGTGGATGTCGAAAGACAGAATGCCGTCCTGCTTCGTATGTCGGTGAGACCGGAGGGAGGGCTCACATGCTGACTTTACTGCCCCTGGCTGAAAATCCGAGAAGGGTTGTCGCAACGCAGCCCTGCCTTCCCACTGCTGCAAAACTTGGAGGGAAAAGAGCAGAAAACGTTAAACCCGAAAAAGGAGGGTAGGGCAGAGAGCCATAGGTCTTGCACACTATCCTTCTAAGCCGCCCTAGGTTGTCCAGCCCTTCTTATCTCCCTCAGGAAGGTTAGAGAGGTAAATCTTTGTTGCGGCTGCAGCGTAAGACTGCTTCCCTACAGGTTTGGCCTGGTTCAGGGGCCTAGCCGGAGTCTTGGCAGACTGCTGCGTCACCAGGGACCTCAGTCCCCCAAGGACAGCTTATTACCCCTTCCCAGCAGTGAGGCTGGGGCGATATACAGGAACCAACGGCTGCCACGTGCTTCGCATTTATTCTTGTGCATGTCACACTTCTGCCGCATGGTGGCAACAGTTAGCCCGAACAACTCCTTGAGTGTCACTGGGGCATCCAGTAGGTCTTTAGTAACACGGCGCGAGGGGCTGAGATGGTCAGCCAGTGACGGCTCCACTGCGGGAGGGTTGCCAAACTCGGATTCTTCTATATGTCCAGGCTCGGGGTACCCCTAGCAAGAATTTAGCTAGTTAGGGGTTTATCCCACTAGTTCTTAGCTTCCCTGAGGCAAACTGATCATGCGTGGAGCAGTTATTTTAAATCAACGCTGTATGAGACAGGAGTCCCTTAACGGACGCTGAGCTCCCACAGGAGACGGCCACTCAATGCCGAGTCTGGCCGAGGGTTGTTTGCAGAGATGAAGGAGCCCAAACTCCAAAGGAGGAGGGGCAGTTACACTGCTCTCAGGGCCTGAGAGGGCAGGAAAACGGGGTCAGCCCCCATCTCCTGAGTTATCTTGAGGATATCCGTGAGATTAATTCCATCGTCATCCCCTAACTCGCCTTCCCCTGACACTACATCGTCAGACAGTGAAGGGAGGGAGTTGAGGCTATCTGTCGCTATTGGCTTGGAGGAGAGAGGGGCTACCGATATAGAAGCACATTTAAAGCCTCTTCTTCAGACCTGCCCTTGTCAGCAGTTTGCAGTGCTCACAGGACTCAGGGTCGTCGAGCCTCTCATGGGGATGTTCCTTATTGATGCACAGAGGTTTGGAACCTTTCCCCACAATCATGGAACCACAAGCACAAGAACGTGGGGGTTCGAGTGCTGAGCTAGGCTCTTCCTGGGATGGGATAATAGTGGCCATTGTTTTTTTGGGCCCCTGTTCAACAGAGCCATAGTGGATGAGAAGATCCTTCCCACCATGGTCCAGGCTATAGCCCTCAATGCCAGCAGGGCTCTAAAATCCCTCACCCCCCTCTACCAGACATTGTATTCTGCCATAAAGGAACAAGGCTTGCTAGGGGTACAGCAAGATGCCGGTTGTAAGAGCAACGTGTATATGGTGTAGCCAAGATAGTTAGAAGCTTTGTGGCTAGCCAAAAATATCTTGTGTAAATGGTGTAATAAGCTAGTTACCTGTTAGCCGCAAGGCTTCTAACTAGCAATAATGAGCAAAGTTGAACGCTATAGCCACGAGGCTAGTGTGGCATTAGCTAGAAGTAACCGGTGCTAGCTCAGTGCTAGTTGAAGGAAACCGTGCGGGGGCAAAGTTAGTCTTCTGCGACTGAAGGAGCCGTGAGGCTGAGACGGACGGTCTAGTTAACACAATGGGTGAACGTAGCTTAAACTAGATGAGAAAAGGGAGCTAGCAATGCTACCGTGTTGCAGGTACGGCGAGCTTCCCAAGTTAGCCTTGCAGAGTGGGCTAACAGAGTTTCAATAGCTAGCCGGGAAGCAAGCTACTAACAGAGACAGAAGTAGAAAAGTCATTTCTACACAAAACGAAAACCTCTCGAGACCTACACTAGGCAGCGATATCCTTCACGGTTCACTTCTGAGCAGGCAAGCAGGAAAACAGGCATCCAGTCGATCTGAGCACTAGAGAGTAATGTTAATTCTCTTCTTGAGGAAGAGAAGCGAGAATAACCAGAGGTCGGGAGAGTGGCTCCTTTTAAGGAAGGTGAGGGGCTCACCTCATTCACCACTCTACCTGTGTCTCCAACAGATGCTTTTGATAGGTTCTTCTGAGAGTAGGTGATCCTTGCAAATCCGCCACATGTGATATCAAAACAAATAATTGAAAGAGAACTATAGGTATATGACAGGCAAGTAGGTACCCACCTCTCCTTTTAAGGCTGTTGAGTTCACGGTCACAACTGTAGAGTTATTCACACCGCTTAGTAACCTGGAGGAAACACATTGGTATTTGATGAAGAACTAACAGCTCACACACATACACACATTAATACACACTTTCAGAGTTTTTAACATAATCAAAGCTTGTGTGAAACTTAGACATCCACTATACATGAGTTACTAAGTAAAAAAATACTGTCCATGATGAGGAAGGACTGTGATAGTAAGACATGAAGTCTGAAGACTTACTGGTCTTCCTTGAAGTATGTGAAGCCGACGAAAGGAAGCTGGTTTCCCACAAAAGCCTTAGGAGTAGGGAAGGTCTCCACGTCACCCTTGTCATCTTCTATCTCATCAAAGTTGCTAGTGTCAATGTCACTGCTCAACTCTGGAACCACAGGAGCCGCCGCTAAACAGTGGGAGGGAGAGTGGGAGGAGAGGTGGGAGGGAGAGTGGGAGGGAGAGGTGGGAGGGAGAGTTGGAGGGAGAGTGGGAGGGAGGTGGGAGGAGAGTGGGAGGGAAAGTGGGAGGAGAGGTGGAGAGAGAGTGGGAAGGGAGAGTGGGAGGAGAGTGGAGGAGAGGAGGGGGGAGGAGAGGTGGGAGGAGAATGGGAAGAGAGGGTGGGAGGAGGTTGGCGAGAGGAGAGGTGGGAGGAGAGGTGGGAGGGAGAGAAAGAAGGAAATATTGATGTTATTTATGTAATTTCTAGGTAACCATATGTAATATGTTTTCTATTGTACCAGGATGATCTTATATGATCAAATAAATAAATAAAATGTACTTGGCTGTATGGCAGAGACACCTACTGTTTCTGATGCTGTCGAAGTTCCATTGGTCATTCTTGAAAAAGGGGTGTCGTTTGATCTCCTCCACCCCGTTGCGGCCCAGTCGCACCTCCCTAAAAACCAAATAAAGGGCCATAGACTTACAGTTGAAGTCGGAAGTTTACATACACCTTAGCCAAATACATTGAAACTCAGTTTTTCACAATTCCTGACATTTAAACCTAGTAAACATTCCCTGTCTTAGTTCAGTTAGGATCACCACTTTATTTTAAGAATGTGAAATGTCAGAATAATAGTAGAGAGAATTATTTATTTCAGTTTTTATTTCTTTCATCACATTCCCAATGGGTCAGAAGTTTACATACACTCAATTAGTATTTGGTAGCATTACCTTTCAATTGTTTAACTTGGATCAAACGTTTCGGGTAGCATTCCACAAGCTTCCCACAATAAGTTGGGTGAATTTTGGCCCATTCCTCCTGACAGAGCTGGTGTAACTGAGTCAGGTTTGTAGGCCTCCTTGCTCGCATACGCTTTTTCAGTTCTACCCACAGATTTTCTATAGGATTGAGGTCAGGGCTCTGTGATGGCCACTCCAATACCTTGACTTTGTTGGCCTTGAGCCATTTTGCCACAACTTTGGAAGAATGCTTGGTGTCATTGTCCATTTGGAAGACCCATTTCTGACCAAGCTTTAACTTCCTGACTGATGTCTTGAGATGTTTCTTCAATATATCCACATAATTTTCTTTCCTTATGATGCCATCTATTTTGTGAAGTGCACCAGTCCCTCCTGCAGCAAAGCACCCCCACAACATGATGCTGCCACCCCTGTGCTTCACAATTGGGATGGTGTTCTTCGGGTTGCAAGCGTTCCCCTTTTTCCTCCAAACAAAACGATGGTCATTATGACCAAACAGTTCTATTTTTGTGTCATCAGAGCAGAGGACATTTCTCCAAAAAGTATGATCTTTGTCCCCATGTGCAGATGCAAACCACAGTCTGGCTTTTGCATGGCGGTTTTGGAGCAGTGGCTTCTTCCTTGCTGAGCGGCCTTTCAGGTTATGTCGATATAGGACTCGTTTTACTGTGGATGTAGATACTTTTGTAACTGTTTCCTCCAGCATCTTCACAAGGTCCTTTGCTGTTGTTCTGGGATTGATTTGCACTTTTCGCACCAAAGTACGTTCATCTCTAGGAGACAGAAAGCGTCTCCTTCCTGAGCGGTATGACGGCTGCGTGGTTCCATGTTGTTTATACTTGAGTACTATTGTTTGTACAGATGAACGTAGGTACCTTCAGGCGTTTGGAAATTGCTCCCAGGGATGAACCAGACCCGTGGAGGTCTACAATTTGTTTTCTGAGGCCTTGGCAGATTTCTTTTGATTTTCCTATGATGTCAAGCAAAGAGGCACTGAGTTTGAAGGTAGGCCTTGAAATACATCCACAGTTACACCTCCAATTGACTCAAATGATGTCAATTAGCCTATCAGAAGCTTCTAAAGTCAAGACATAATTTTCTGGAATTTTCCAAGCTGTTTAAAAGCACAGTCAACTTAGTGTATGTAAACTTCTGACCCACTGGAATTGTGATACAGTGAAATAATCTGTCTGTAAACAATTGTTGGAAAAATGACTTGTGTCATGCACAAAGTAGATGTCCTAACGAACTTGCCAAAACTATAGATTGTTAACAAGAAATGTGTGGAGTGGTTGAAAAACGAGTTTTAATGACTCCAACCTAAGTGTATGTAAACTTCCGACTTCAACTGTATGTTAGCGGTCAGGGAGAAAGCTGGGATAGTTCCGTCTGAAAATAGTCTGGATATCGGTCAGACTACTACAAAAATTACTTTGCAAACTGTAACTTGAAGTTTAAATCTGTAACTGTGGTTAATATTCTTAACATCATTGTTACCTGTCTGTCAGGAAGGCACAGATGAGGTTTTTGGCGTCTTTGGAGATCTCTACATCATCTGGAAAGTTGAGGGAATTCTTGTGATCCATGATCTTGCTGTATGTTCCAACAAGGGAGTCGGCATAGAATGGTGTGTCACCTAATGGGAACATAGCACAGAAATAAGTACACTATGTTTACTTATAAGCAATTTGCTTACAAGTTCTCCAATATCTTTTTATAGGCAGACTTGATATATCTTCAGTTAGTGTAAACTAAGATTCTGAGTCATTATTTTTAGACAAACAAAGACCAGGAACATAAACACCAAGGAGTTAGACAACCCCAACTCACCGACTAGCATCTCGAAGATGAAGACCCCTACAGACCACCAGTCACACTCCCGTCCGTAGTAACCATCTCCACCCTGCGACTTTAGAACCTCAGGAGAGATGTAGTCTGGAGTGCCAACCGCTGTGTCACAGTGCACCATCCCAGTCTGTAACCAGTCAATCCTTCAGTTAGACACATTTTCTCAAGCAAACCAAGTATGAATCATCAAGTATATACAGTTAAGTTTTAATGAGCGCTTATCAAATAAGTGTTAAGTTAAAGCACAGCTAGACACAAGCTATTCCGCTGGAAGTATTGTGAGTAATGCTCTCTTTAGCACACTGCACAGCTGGAACAAGTGGAAAATGTGGTCCTCACAGAGTCCATCTTCATGCAGGTTCCGAAGTCGGCCAGTTTGAGGTGTCCGTGGCGGTCCAGGAGCATGTTGTCAGGCTTGACGTCGCGGTGGATGAAACCCAGGGAGTGGATGGCATCCAGTGCCATGACCACCTCGGCCGTGTAGAACCGGGCCCACTTCTCAGGCATATCGTAGGTACTGGTGAGGTTCACCAGGTCCCCTCCAGGCATGTACTCCATCACCATGTAAAGGTAACGGTCGTCTTGGAAGGCACAGCACAACTAGACACAGACCGGAAAGCAAAGACAATTCAAGTTACAGGGTTATCTTCCATCACACTATTTTGGTTTGATATTGTTTGTGCAGATCGTTTTAAAATCTGTTTTTGTCCTGTCTTGTTATACAATATATTATACACTCAGTGGCCAGTTTATTAAGTACACCAACTCGTTCACGAAAATGGTTTGCTCCTACAGACAGTGAGTTACGTGGCCGTGGCTTGCTATATAAGTTGGCAGACAGGCAACAAGACATTAAGTTACTGTTCGATTTAACCTTAGAATGGGCAAAACGAGTGACTTAAGCGACTGAGCGTGGCCAGGTGCGCCGGTTCCAGTATCTCAGAAACAGCTGGCCTCCTGGGCATTTCACACACAACAATATCTAGGGTTTACCGAGAATGGTGCGACAAACAAAAAACATCATGTCAGCGGCAGTCCTGTGGGTGAAAACAGCTAGTTGATGAGAGGTCTCAGAACAACAGTGGTGTGCAGAACGGCATCTCGGAACGCACAACTCATCGGTCCTTGTCACGGATGGGCTATTGCACCGGGTTCCACTCCTATCAGCTAAAAACAAGAAGAAGCGGTTCCAGTGGGAACGCAATCACCAACACTGGACAATTGAGGAGTGGAAAAACATTGCCTGGTCCGACGAATCCCGGTTGAGTATATAGGTGTGTGTGTGTGTGTGTGTGTGTGTGTGTGTGTGTCAGGTCTTACTTGTACAACCCAGGGACTGTTGGCGAAGGCCATAATATCCCTCTCCTCCCAGAAAAAGGCTGAGTCTGAGCGTTTTATCATCTCAAACTTGCTCAGCAGCTTCATGGCGTACACTTTCTGAGAGGCTTTGTGTCGAACCTGGGGGAAACAAAGGAATTAAAGAGACAGAAAGAGAGATGGAAAAAGACACAAAGGGAGAGTCAGAACTAAGTGTTGTACGCAATACGCAGATGCTTCACATCTTGATGAAATACAAAAATAAATACATCTCACCAGCTGAACCTCCCCAAACGCCCCTCTGCCGATCACCTTCACCCTGTCAAAGTCCTCAGACTTCATCTGAAAGTCCCGTAGGTGCCCCATCACCTTCTCATCTGCATGGAGAAGAGAGGAGTCAGCCATCCACACACACATTCACACATTTATCTTTGCTATTACCAAACATACTTACATCTGTTTAAAAAGGTTTCTACATTTTTGTTTTTCCGTAGGGCAGGGTAGTCTAGATCTAGAACGAAGGCATTGATAGAATCCTGAAATAGAGAAAGAAGAAAACTCATTAATTGGAAAAGATAAACCAACATAACATGCAATCAAGCAAAGTGAATGTGGGAGCGTTATTTTTGGGGTGTAACTAAACTTTTTACCCAAAACAATGAGGACATTTAAGTGCCACAAAAATTGGGTATAACATGTGTTCATTTCAATTAATTTAATTCAGGAATTGGGCATAAAATGTGATCTAATAAAAATTCCATAACATTGAAGTGGAATTGACATAACTCATAACAAGCATAAAACACAGAGGGCAGTGGATTTGACAGTGGTCATTCTCTGACACCAACAGATATTTGTATGAAGATGTGTCAAGAATAACATTACAACAATTATAACATTCATCTTCATATGTGCCAAGAAAAACATTACAACAGACCTTCCTAGAACCTTTCAGATCCTACATTTGAAGTCGGAAGTTTACATACACCTTAGCCAAATACATTTAAACTCAGTTTCTCACAATTCCTGACATTTAATCCTAGTAAAAATTCCCTGTCTTTGGTCAGTTAGGATCACCACTTTATTTTAAGAATGTGAAATGTCAGAATTATAGTAGAGAATGATTTAATTCAGCTTTTATTTCTTTCATCACATTCCCAGTGGGTCAGTAGTTTACATACACTGAATTAGTATTTGGTAGCATTGCCTTTAAATTGTTTAACTTGGGTCAAACGTTTCGGGTAGCCTTCCACAAGCTTTGTGATGGCCACTCCAATACCTTGACTTTGTTGTTCATGAGCCATTTTGCCACAACTTTGGAAGAATGCTTGGTGTCATTGTCCATTTGGAAGACCCATTTCCGACCAAGCTTTAACTTCCTGACGGATGTCTTGAGATGTTGCTTCAATATATCCACATCATTTTCCATCCTCATGATTCCATCGATTTTATGAAGTGCACCAGTCCCTCCTGCAGCAAAGCACCCCCACAACATGATGCTGCCACCCCTGTGCTTCACGGTTGGGATGGTGTTCTTCAGCTTGCAAGCGTTCCCCTTTTACCTCTAAACATAATGATGGTCATTATGGCCAAACAGTTCTATTTTTGTTTCATCAGACCAGAGGACATTTCTCCAAAAAGTACGATCTTTGTCCCCATGCGCAGTTGCAAACCGCAGTCTGGCTTTTAATGGCGGTTTTGGAGCAGTGGCTTCTTCCTTGCTGAGCGACCTTTCAGGTTATGTCGATATAAGACTCGTTTTACTGTGGATATAGATACTTTTGTAACTGTTTCCTCCAGCATCTTCACAAGGTCCTTTGCTGTTGTTCTGAGATTGATTTGCACTTTTCGCACCAAAGTACGTTCATCTCTAGGAGACAGAAAGCATCTCCTTCCTGAGCGGTATGACGGCTGCGTGATCCCATGTTGTTTATACTTGCGTACTATTGTTTGTACAGATGAACGTGGTACCTTCAGGCGTTTGGAAATTGCTCCCATGGATGAACCAGACTTGTGGAGGTCTACAATTTGTTTTCTGAGGTCTTGGTTGATTTCTTTTGATTTTCCCATGATGTCAAGCAAAGAGGCACTGAGTTTGAAGGTAGGCCTTGAAATACATCCACAGGTACACATTTACATTTACATTTAAGTCATTTAGCAGACGCTCTTCTCCAGAGCGACTTACAAATTGGAAAGTTCATACATATTCATCCTGGTCCCCCCGTGGGAATTGAACCCACAACCCTGGCGTTGCAAGCGCCATGCTCTACCAACTGAGCCACACGGGATCCTCGTGTTGACTCAAATTATGTCAATTAGCCTATCAGAAGCTTCTAAAGCCATGACATAATTTTCTTGAATTTCCCAAGCTGTTTAAAAGCACAGTCAACTTAGTGTATGTAAACTTCTGATCCACTGGAATTACATACAGTAAATTATATGTGAAATAATCTGTTTGTAAACAATTGTTGGAAAAATTACTTGTGTCATGCACAAAGTAGATATCTTAACCAACTTGCCAAAACTATAGATTGTTAACAAGAAATTTGTGGAGTGGTTGAAAATCGAGTTTTAATGACTCCAACCTAAGTGTATGTAAACTTCCGAATTCAACTGTACGCGTGTCTCTTTCTCACCCCCCAGTTCGTCCGTCTCTCTACTCTGCAGAAGTCAGTGTACACTATACAGCTTGATGCCAGCTGTTTCATCATCTCCACTCCACTTCCCAATAAAGGACGTACCTCACACAGAACTACTATTTGAGGAGAAGAAGCACACAGACACACGCTCACTCTGACACAAACAGACACACGCTGACGCTCACATTGACACGGCTCATCTCCCCTTAGAGCTCAGCAATACAGGAAATGATCCACCCCGCCCAGCACTCAGAAGATAATTTCACTGTGTCATGAAGCCGGTACCTCAGTGTGCAAGTCATTTCCTCTGTAGAGAGAGACAACTCCACGCAGCCCGCCTATCCCTACTCAATAGGCAGTGAGTAAAAAAGTGAAGCTACACTTTATAACTAGTGGACTGTAGAAATTGTGAACTATTTACCTGTTATTTAATTAGAAATATCACTGTAAAATGGCTGATTGGTCATAACCAAAATTAAGTGAGTGTGGTATCTTTGGGTTCACTGGAAAAAAGCATGTGTAATGTGCAATTACAAAAAGCACCTGAATTTGTGTTGATGCCTGTGAAGTAGTCTACAGTTACCAGGAAGACCTGCTACTTCACAAATGTCAACATAAGATTAGATTATTACCACATATTTTCCTATGAAATATCTTGCTATAAATACCCTTTGCAACATGACTGTAAAATAAAGTCTTGTCCTTCCTGGGGGAAAAAGCGCCTAAATCCCAGAGCATCTTGTCAGGTACAGAGCAGAACCCTGACTGCTCACACATGTCAATCATGCATTACTGTACAGCCATTGGACAAGAGCCATCCATGGCCATCCATGGCAAAAACAACAAGATATACTTTGAGTCTGAACGTCCATTCCATGCGTGTTTGTGGGCAACACCCGGGGAGATTAAGAACCCTTCTTTCAAACTTCCATCAAAACAAATCTTATTTGTCACGTGCACCGAATAAAACAGGTGTAAACCTTTACATGAAATGCTTATGTTCGAGAAACAGAGTTAAGAAAATATTTACTGTGGGGCCTCCCGAGTGGCGCAGTGGTCTAAGGCACTGCATCGCAGTGCTAGCTGTGTCTCTAGAGATCCTGGTTCAAGTCCAGGCTCTGTTGCAGCTGGCCACGGCCCGGGAGAGCCATGGGGTGGCGCACAATTGGCCCAGCGTCGTCCGGGTTAGGCGAGGGTTTGGCCGGCAGGGATGTTCTTGTCCCATCTCGCACTAGCGACTCCTGTTGTGGGCCGGGCGCAATACATGCTGACACGGTCACCAGGTGTACGGTGTTTCCTCCGACACATTGGTGCGGCTGGTTAAGCGGGCATTGTGTCAAGAAGCAGTGCAACTTGGTTCGCCTCTCCCGAGTCCGTACAGGAGTTGCAGCGATAGGACAAAACTGTAACTACCAATTGGGGAGAAAAAGCCCTTGAAAATATTTTCTAAAGTAAATATAAAAAGTAACACAGCAGAATTACATAACAATAACAAGGCTATATACAGGGGTCCCGGTACCGAGTAAATGTGTGGGTGTTGAGGTAATTTGTACATGTAAGTAGAGGTAAAGTGACAATACATAACTGATAAACAGAGCCGTGAGCCATGACCAGCCTTTCAAAGCACTTCATGGCTACCGACGTGAGTGCTACGGGGCGGTAGTCATTTAGGCAGCTTACCTTTGTATTCTTGGGCACAGGGACTACGGTGGTCTGCTTGAAATATGTGGGTATTACAGACTCGTTCAGGGAGAGGTTGAAAATGTCAGTGAAGACACTTGTCAGTTAGTCCGTGCATGCTCCGAGTACACACCCTGGTAATCCGTCTGGCCTCGCAGCCTGTGAATGTTGACCTGTTTAAAGGTCTTACTCACATCGGCTATGGAGAGCGTGATCACACAGTCATCTGGAACAGCTGGTGCTCTCATGCATGCTTCAGTGTTGCTTGCCTTGAAGCGAGCATAAAAGACATTTAGCTCGTCTGGGCTGGGTTTCCTTTGTAGTCCATAATAGTTTACAAGCCCTGCCACATCCGACAAACGTCAGAGACGGTGTAGTAGGATTCAATCTTAGTCCTGTATTGATGCTTTGCCTGTTTGATGGTTCGTCTGAGGGCATAGCGGGATTTCTTGTAAGCGTCCGGATTAGTGTCCCGTTCCTTGAAAGCGCCAGCTCTAGCCTTTAGCTTGGTGCAGATGTTGCCTGTACTCCATGGCTTCTGGTTGGGATATGTACGTACAGTTACTGTGGGGACTACGTTCTCAATGCACTTATTGATGAAGCCGGTGACTGAGGTGGTATACTCCTCAATGCCATTGGATGAATCACGGAACATATTCCAGTCTGTACTAGCAAACAGTTCTGTAGCGTATCATCCGCGTCATCGAGTAACTGGTACTTCTTGCTTTAGTAAAAATCTTCGTCCAGTTCCGATGTCCAGAAGCTCTTTTCGGTCATAAGAGACGGTAGTAGTCACTTTATGTACATAATAAGTTACAAACAATGCGAAAAAACTAACAAAACAGCACAGTTGGTTAGGAGCCCGTAAAATGGCAGCCAACCCGTCCGGTGCCATAACAACTTTTTTCCATGTGTGCCTGTATGTGTGTGTGTCCAGTGGGCCAGTGTGTACCTATATGTGTGTGTCTGTGTGTCCAGTGGGCCAGTGTGTACCTGTCTGTCTGTGTATGTGTGTCCAGTGGGCCAGTGTGTGCGTGTTGGTGTGTATCCAGTGGGCCAGTGTGTGCCTGTTGTTGTCCAGTGGGCAGTGTGTACCTGTCTGTCTGTGTGTGTGTGTGTCCAGTGGGCCAGTGT
>NC_036849.1:13320043-13590043 GCF_002910315.2 Salvelinus sp. IW2-2015 | reverse complement strand
ATGTGCAGTTGTGTCACACAACACAAAGCCACAGATGTCTCAAGTTTTGAGGGAGCTTGCAATTGGCATGCTGACTGCAGGAATGTCCCCCAGAGCTGTTGTCAGATAATTCTATGTTCATTTGTCTATCATAAGCCGCCTTTTGAGAATTTGGCAGTACAGTGGCTTGCGAAAGTATTCACCCCCCTTGGCATTTTTCCTATATTGTTGCCTTACAACCGGGAATTAAAATAGATTTTTTGGGGGGGTTTGTATCATTTGATTTACACAACATGCCTACCATTTTGAAGATGCAAAATATTTTTTATCGTGAAACAAACAAGAAATAAGACAAAAAAACTGAAAGCTTGAGCATGCATAACTATTCACCCCCCCAAAGTCAATACTTTGTAGAGACACCTTTTGCAGCAATTACAGCTGTGTGTCTCTTGGGGGTATGTCTCTATAAGCTTGGCACATCTAGCCACTGGGATTTTTGCCCATTCTTCAAGGCAAAACTGCTCCAGCTCCTTCAAGTTGGATGAGTTCCGTTGGTGTACAGCAATCTTTAAGTCATGCCACAGATTTTCAATTGGATTGAGGCCAAGACATTTAAATGTTTCCCTTTAAACCACTCGAGTGTTGCTTTAGCAGTATGCTTAGGGTCATTGTCCTGCTGGAAGGTGAACCTCCGTCCCAGTCTCTAATCTTTGGAAGACTGAAACAGGTTTTCCTCAAGAATTTCCCTGTATTTAGCGCCATCCATCATTCCTTCAATTCTGACCAGTTTCCCAGTCCCTGCCAATGAAAAACATCCCCACAGCATGATGCTGCCAGCACCATGCTTCACTGTGGGGATGTTGTTCTCGGGTTGATGATGAGAGGTGTTGGGTTTGTGCCAGACATAGCGTTTTCCTTGATGGCAAAAAAACTAAATTTTTGTCTCATCTGACCAGAGTACCTTCTTCAATGTGTTTAGGGAGTCTCCCACATGCCTTTTGGCAAACACCAAACATGTTTGCTTATTTTTTTCTGGCCACTCTTCCGTAAAGCCCAGCTCTGTGGAGTGTACGGCTTAAAGTGGTACAGATACTCCAATCTCCGCTGTGGCGCTTTGCAGCTCCTTCAGGGTTATCTTTGGTCTCTTTGTTTCCTCTCTGATTAATGTCCTCCTTGCCTGGTCCGTGAGTTTTGGTGGGCGGCCCTCTCTTGGCAGGTTTGTTGTGGTGCCATATTCTTACAAAATTTTTATAATGGATTTAATGGTGCTCCGTGGGATGTTCAAAATTTTGGACATTTTTTTTATAACCCAACCCTGATCTGTACTTCTCCACAACTTTGTCCCTGACCTGTTTGGAGAGCTCCGTGGTCTTCATAGTGCTGCTTGCTTGGTGGTTCCCCTTACTTAGTGGTGTTGCAGACTCTGGGGTCTTTCAGAACAGGTGTATATATACTGAGATCATGTGACACTTAAATAAAGTCCACCTGTGTGCAATCTAACTAATTATGTGACTTCTGAAGGTAATTGGTTGCACCAGATCTTTCTGCCATCGTCTCATGTTTCAACATGATAATGCATGCACACAATTCCTGGAAGCTGAAAAAAGTCCCAGTTCTTTCATGGCCTGCATACTCACCAGACATGTCACCCACACCCATTGAGCACGTTTGGGATGCTCTGGATCACCATGTACAACAGCGTGTTCCAGTTCCCGCCAATATCCAGCAACTTTGCACAGCCATCGAAGAGGAGTAGGACAGCATTCCACAATCAACAGCCTGATCAACTCCATGCAAAGAAGTGTTGCGCTGCATGAGGCAAATGATGTTCACACCAGATACTGACTGGTTTTCTGATCCATGCCCCTAACTTTTTTAAAGGTATCCGTGCATATCTGATTTCCCAGTCATGTGAAATCCATAGATTAGGGCATAATGAATTTATTTTAATTGACAGATTCCCTTACATGAACTGTAACTCACTAATATCTTGACCATGTATTATCAGTTACCAGTTTTAAAACCATGTCTATTTTTATTTCCCAAACAATTCAACAATCACTTATTTGTCTTTTCATGATTTTAAGCATATTTTAAAACACATGCTTAACACCTTACAAACACTTCGTACAAAAAATGAAAGAACAAACTTTTAAGGTAGGCAGGCCCTGTTGTTACCGCATATACCAGCAATAATGCCTTGCATTACGTGTGGGAAGAAAACACCAATTTGCTCAACTTGACATTGGGTCAACTTAACCCATTGTCATTGGCTCAACTTACCCCATGGTCATTGCCCAAAGACAAACATTTCAACAATATGAGCCCACAGAGCTACAAGGATGCACTTTCATGCTAGGTTTAGGACCTCATATTGAAGCTTATAGAGACCCCCACTGATGTATAACACATTCAATTCATTTGACTTGGAGAAAATCTGATTTTTGGATGTAACTTACCACTTTTTCCATGTGGTTTCTTTCTTCACAGACACCATGAAATTATGACCTCTTCCTAAATAATTGGTAAAATTATTAATTTTGTGTATGGTTTTCTAGAAACAAGATTGGCTCATCTTACCCCACTCTCCCCTATCGGTATTATCTTTGTGTGACTTTCCTGTCACAAGCAAAGGCAAAAAATCATTGAAGGGAAAGAAATGTTTCATTTTCTGATTCAACTATTATTATTTATTATTATGAGTAATGCAGTTTATTATTATGATCCATTTCATATGAAGCCTTTATTTCATTGTATTAATTAAGAACAAATTCTTGTTAGTTAAACCAATAGCAACAGACTTGACTCCAACAGGGAACCTCCTCTCTCCATTTCCCAAACCCTCCTCCCTATCTCCAATCCCATCTCCAGGCGTGCGAAACAGAAAACAGCCTTTGGACTTTAAAAGGCTTGAGTAAAAAGCTAATGTTTTGATCAAATTCCAGACGTTTAAAAATAGTTGCTGGGAGAAGTGGAGCCGGAGCTCAGGCAAAGTGAGGGGTATGCCAGGCAGAGCCCATAACTCTAAAATACTGGAACAGCCAGAGCCAGAGTCTCACAAATGGCAAGGGCCCCATGTTGTACTGTGACCAATGGAGGGAAACGGACAAGCACCACGTCTGTGTTTTGTCTAACTGCTGATGGATGTCTTGCCTGATATGTTCTGTTTTTGAACAGATGTGCTGGACGTCAGAGAAATGAACCCGTAGATGTTTTGTGGACTTATTCATCAAGTATATTATGTATTTTTCCATAGGTGATTTGACTACGGGTGATAATGTACATAGAGTTGGTGTGATGACGGCTCACTGCTTTGTATGTAGGAGTGTGCATGTGTTTATGTGAGCGTGTGCATGCACAGCGTTTCTGTGTCTGTGGGAAGCGGTCTCTACCCAGGAGGTTGTCATGACGAGGTGATGCTTGAAGTCAGATGGATAGAATGGTAAATGAGTAGGCGGAACGCTTCTCCAAAGTACCTTCTACTCCCATCGCTGACATGTTGTCATGCATGAAAATAGAGTCTGACTCCACCCCTCCCCCCCACACACAGTAATATATTATATCACATTCACAGAATTCTCCCACACAGGTCTGTTAGCAGTGTTAAGTGAGGTGTTTCACCACCAAATTAAATCGTGCTTGCTTTAGCTAGAGACCTAGGTGCTTCTGAACCAAACACTGTTGTCATTTTATACTATGAGTAGCCAGCATTCATTCAAAATGAAGCACAGAGATCCACCTGTAAAGGACTAAGTCTACTGGGCAGGATGGACTGAAGGACTGACACTTAGCTACACCAAACAAGGCAACAACAAAAATATCCAACACTAACTACTTCCGGTCGTAAGCTTAGCCCCTTGGCCTACGATTACAGAATACACTTGCTCTACATTTGCATGACCAGAGCAAACTAGCTAACATTCTGCATCCTGCACAGGAGCCGGGACTTCCGCTGCTAACAGAGAGAATGTGGGAGAAGGAATAGGGGAGGAGAGGGAGAGGCTGTCTCAAGAGAGGAGGTGTACAGGGTTGTTTTGCACAACTTGGCCCTGGCCACCATCACACCGCCATATATGGCAGTGTTTCTCCCCACTGGCACATCGCACCCAGTGCTGCTAGTGAGCAGAGCGGTCACATTTAGAGACAGATCGGACAGAAAATCTGCCTCCTCCAAGTCAGAGCACAGCTGGAGCTGAGCAGAAGTGCCATGGAAGACTGAATTTCCCGCACAACTGGAGACAGGAGAGAGAGAGAGAAGGAAAGAGGAAGAAGGGAAAGGGAGAGGGGACAGGGCAGAGAAAGGGAGAGGAGTCAAAAGAGAAATGAATGTGGAAACAAATACGAGCAGAGATTAAACCTGGTCCTAAGATCATGAGAAGTGGATTCATATTTTACACCACTTACAGGCAATTGCAGAAGTGTAACTTCATTTTAGCGATCTGCTGGGGTAAGAGCCTCCAAGTTCTGTGCTTTGCAATGGCTTCACTGTGATGTCGGCCCCTAGATAACACTCTACCATTAATCTTGAACAATGTACACAAACTTCAACACATCAATTCAAACAATGTGTCTCCTATCCACAGAAACATCCTAATTATCAATCAATAAAGTCATCTTCTTGTTAGCACTAACCATAACATGGCGCTACAGCAAAGAGAAGGGAAAATGGCAGTCTGCTACTAAACATTTACCCAATCAATTACCCAAATCTATTCTCAATACCCAAACAAAGCCCATTGATGATAATACTTCCTTCAGATGGCACCACCTATGCCAGCCAATGCTAAACTCAGACCATACAAAAGTACAGACCCAGAAATCAATGGTGCCATTGCCATGAATGTGGTTCCACTCAAAGTAACCCACATATATAAATAATCAAAACAAGCCGGCAACTAATAGTAACGCAGCGGTAGTTGCACTGGCAGTATGTCAGTGAATACATACAAACAGTAGATGGACTTTCTAGGGCATCTGCATGTTTCCAACAGACATTTAAAGTGCCTCACTCACAGCACCAGAGAGAAGTTTGATAGACATTGCAATGCCGTTGGGGGTACGCCAAATAAAAATGTGATTCACATAAAAAATGTATACAGGTCGTGGCCAAAAGTTTTGAGAATGACACAAATATTAATTTTCACAAAGTTTGCTGCTTCAGTGTCTTTAGATATTTTGGTCAGATATTACTATGGAATACTGAAGTATAATTACAAGCATTTCATAAGTGTCAAAGGCTTTTATTGACAATTACATGAAGTTGATGCAAAGAGTCTATATTTGCAGTCTTGACCCTTCTTTTTCAAGACCTCTGCAATCCGCCCTGGCATGCTGTCAATTAACTTCTGGGCCACATCCTGACTGATGGCAGCCCATTCTTGCATAATCAATGCTTGGAGTTTGTCAGAATTTGTGGGTTTTTGTTTGTCCACCCACCTCTTGAGGATTGACCAAAAGTTCACAATGGGACTAAGGTCTGGGGAGTTTCCTGGCCATGGACGCAAAATACCGATGTTTTGTTCCCCGAGCCACTTAGTTATCACTTTTGCCTTATGGCAAGGTGCTCCATCATGCTGGAAAAGGCATTGTTCGTCACCAAACTGTTCCTGGATGGTTGGGAGAAGTTGCTCTCAGAGGATGTGTTGGTACCATTCTTTATTCATGGCTGTGTTCTTAGGCAAAATTGTGAGTGAGCCCACTCCCTTGGCTGAGAAGCAACCCCACACATGAATGGTCTCAGGATGCTTTACTGTTGGCATGACACAGGACTGTTGGTAGCGCTCACCTAGTCTTCTCCGGACAAGCTTTTTTCCCAGATGCCCCAAACAATCGGAAAGGGGATTCATCAGAGAAAATCACTTTACCCCAGTCCTCAGCAGTCCAATCCCTGTACCTTTTGAAGAATATCAGTCTGTCCCTGATGTTTTTCCTGGAGAGAAGTGGTTTCTTTGCTACCTTTCTTAAGACCAGGCCATCCTCCAAAAGTCTTCACCTCACTGTGCGTGCAGATGCACTCACACCTGCCTGCTGCCATTCCTGAGCAAGCTCTGTACTGGTGGTGCCCCGATCCCGCAACTGATTCAACTTTAGGAGACGGTCCTGACGCTTGCTGGACTTTCATGGGTGCCCTGAAGCCTACAGGAAACGTATGATCTCTGTAATTGCAAACAAAGGTTTCTGTACCAAATATTAAGTTCTGCTTTTCTGATGTATCAAATACTTATGTCATGCAATAAAATGCAAATTAATTACTTAAAAATCATACAATGTGATTTTCAGGATTTTTGTTTTAGATTCCGTCTCTCACAGTTGAAGTGTACCTACGATAAAAAGTAGGAAAACCTGCAAAATCGGCAGTGTATCAAATACTTGTTCTCCCCACTGTATATATACATTTTTTGTTAAAAAAAAATGTCTTCTTCACATTTTCAAACAGCCCATTTATATTTTCCAACGGGGCTATACATTTGGCTGAGGTTTTTATCCTCGCCTGAGTAGTGTCGTTTCACTGCCAAAAATAAAATTAAACCATCTAGTGTTCATATAACAACACAATGTCAAATACAGGTAGCCTAGTCAAATAATTAACATCCAATCACATTAACCGTTACTCTCTCGCGGGAATTCCCCTACGTATGTAGCCAAACGTAGCTGCTGCTCATGTTGGTATCTGTACTGATGGAGCAAAAGCCATGACAGGGAGACATAGTGGTGTGGTAACACGCGTGCAAGCAGTTGCTCCCGACGCCACTTGGGTACACTGCAGCTTCCACCGAGAGGCTCTTGCTGCCAACGGAATGCCTGACAGCTTGAAAGACGTTTTGGACACTACAGTGAAAGTGGTTAACTTTGTTAAAGCAAGGCCCCTGAACTCTCGTGTATTTTCTGCACTATGCAATGATTTGGGCAGCGACCATGTAACGCTTTTACAACATACAGGAGTGCGCTGATTACCAATAGGCAAAGTATTGACATGTTTTTTGTAATTGAGAGACGAGCTTAAAGTTCTCTTTACTGACCATCAATTTCACTTGTCTGACTGCTTGCATGATGACGAGTTTCTCACAAGACTGGCCTATCTGGGTGATTTATTTCTCTCGCCTGAATGATCTGAATCTAGGATTACAGGGACTCTCAGCAACTATATTCAATGTGTGGGACAAAATTGAGTCTATGATTAAGAAGTTGGAGCTCTTCTCTGACTGTATTAACAAGGACAATACACAGGTCTTTCCATCATTGTATGATTCTTTTGTGTGCAAATGAACTCAAGCTTACGGACAATGTCAAATATGATACAGCGAAGCACCTGAGTGAGTTGGGTGCACAATTACCAAGGTACTTTCCCGAAACAGATGACACAAACAAGTGGATTCGTTATCCCTTTCATGCCCTGCCTCCAGTCCACTTACTGATATCTGAACAAGAGAGCCTCATCGAAATTGCAACTAGCGGTTCTGTGAAAATTGAATTTAAATCAGAAGCCACTGCCGGATTTCTGGATTGGGCTGCGCTCAGAGTATCCTGCCTTGGCAAATTGTGCTGTTAAGACACTGATGCCCTTTGCAACCACGTACCTATGTGAGAGTGGATTCTCGGCCCTCACTAGCATGAAAGCTAAATACAAGCACAGACTGTGTGTGGAAAAAGATTTAACACAGACTCTCTCCAATACAACCCAACATTGCAGAGTTATGTGCATCCTTTCAAGCACACCCTTCTCATTAACCCGTGGTGAGTTATTCACAATTTGATGGACAAATAAGGTTTAAATGTAAGATGGTTAAAATAAAGAGCAAATTGATTGATTATTATTTGTGCCCTAGTCCTCTTAGAGCTCTTTGTCACTTCCCACGAGCCGGGTTGTGACAAAAACTCACTCTTATTCTTATGTTTAATAAATGTATTTTATAGTGTGTGTGTGGCAGGCTTACAATGATGGCAAAAAACAACATTTGAGAGTGCGCTGACCCTGGTGCTAGATGGGGTATGCAGCTGGATGTTGAATGTTTAAAGGGGTACGGGACTATAAAGAGTTTGTGAACCACTGGACTAGTGTAACCAATGCACTTTGACACATTTAATTGAGAGTTCAGCTTGATGTCAATCGTTTTTTAGTCTCTCTCTCCAGACTCTGAGTGCTCCGCATGCTTCACAGCGACAGTGAGAAGAGACTAATCGTTTATATAATTCCATCATTTGCAAGTTGTCACTCACAGTGGAAGCTTGAAATTGAAGCTGTGTCGAGTCTGGCTGTCACATTTGAGACGTGAGAATTGAAAAAAAAAATTCTGTCATACCAGGACAATTCCACGATAATGGAATTGCGCTGAGACTCAGATTTTTCACTTAAAAAGTATGCCAAACAAAAAACATTGATTTAAAAGTTTAAGAAACCATACAACTATATGCACATGGACATTTTTTTAAAAAAACGTACACTGAACATTTTATAAAAACATTTACTGGAAGAACTGTGCAGATGCAAATTTTGGCAACATAATTCAAAATCTCCCTCATTGTTTTGGGAAAAGGTGGCCACAAACTATCTGCTCTGAATGAAGATTCAACTATGTCTGCAGAAAGAATGGGGTGTCAGGTATGACATGACAAATTTACTTTGATCAAATCTCTTTTGGGTATTAAACTACACTAAGTGAAGTGGATTTACACCCAGTAACGGAATTGCAAGAAAAACAAGACCAACGGAAAAACAAGACCACATTTTGTTGGACCAGACCAAATCTGAACCAATTATACACGTCTATGTTTCACAAGTTTGGACAAAGTACAGCACAGAACAGTAGAGTTCAGTACAGCAGAGTATAGTTCAGTACAGTACATTATAGTGTACTCAACTCGTGTACGCTGTCCAAACTTGTAGCCAATTCAATAGCCGAAATTACATTACTAATTTTTGGGAAATTCTGTTACTGATTTGATAACATAATTACGTTTTTTTTTATTAATCACTTAATAATTCAAACAAAATCGATATTAAAAACACTAATTGATAGGTCTACCTTCACTTGTTACTTCTGTGAACTTGTATTATCCTCCCTCCCCATGACAGAGATATTTGAAAATATCTTAAAAGGTATGTGGGTTTTTTGCTAAAGTAATTCTCAAGGAACAAGGCAATGTTTCTTTAAAAAACGAACAGAAGGCAGAATAATTTATCCGAAACTAAATATGTGTTGCTATTAGTTGGCAGGGGTCTTCACTTCAACATGATTGTGTTTTGATGTATTATTAATACCTTTCAAGACTTTCTGGATGTTTTCCAAGACCCCTTTCCCATCTGTTGGACCTGAAATCAAAGCCTTTGCTTAATCCTAATTTTTAGGATGGAAAATGCTTGAAAAGTGTATATATACTTTAATAAAATATATATTTTGACTCAGCTTTCATTTGACATTTTCCTACAAACTTCACATGTTGGTGCTCAGGTGTCCTTTTACATGGAAATGACCATCAGCTGTCTATTCTGGTTCAATGGTTATCTAACAATTATGTATACAGTGGGCATCATACGTTTTCACCCCCCATGGATTTGTTCACATTTTGTTGCATTACAAATTAAATTTAAATAGATCTAATTGTGATTTTTTTTGTCATTGAGCTACACAAAATCCTCCATAATGTCAAAGTGAAAAGAACATTTTACAAAGGTTTACAAATGAATACAAATTAAATAACTAAAATATAGTTGTTGCATAAGCCTAAATTAGTTCAGGAGTAAAATGTGGCTTAACAAATCGCAAAATAATGGACTCACTTTGAAATAGAGATTTGACATGACTTATTTAATGACTACCACTTCCGTTAGTCAAGTACTGAGTTTGAAGCACAAATTCAACTACAAAGACCAGGGAGCTTTTTCGAAAGCCTCAAAGAAAAGCAGTGATTAGTAGATGGGTAACAATAACAAGTCAGACATTGAATATATCTTTAAGCATGGTAAAGTTTAAATGATGTATTAAACCACCAAGACAACAAAGATACAGTGGTCCTTCTGAACTGAACTGCAGGAAAGGAAGGAAACTGCTGAGGGATGTCACTATGAGGCCAATGGTGATTTTAAAACGGCTAGAGTTAATTGACTGTGATGGGAGAAAACTGAGGATGGATCAAGAACATTGCAGTTACTCCACAATAACGACCTAAATGACAGTGAAAAGAACAATATACAGTACCAGTCAAAAGTTACTATTTTCTACATTGCAGAGTAATAGTGAAGACATCAAAACGATTAAATAACACATATGGAATCATGTAGTAACCAAAAAAAGTGTTAAACAAATCAAAATAGATTTTAGATTCTTCAAAGTAGCCACCCTTTGTCTTGAAGAGAGCTTTGCACACTCTTGACATTCTCTCAACCAGCTTCATTAGGAATGCTTTTCCAACAGTCTTGAAGGAGTTCCCACATATGCTGAGCACTTGTTGGCTGCTTTTCCTTCACTCTGTGGTCCAACTCATCCAAAACCATCTCAGTTGGGTTGAGGTTGGGTGATTGTGGAGGCAAGGGCATCTGATGCAGCACTCCATCACCCTCCTTGGTCAAATATCCCTTACACAGCCTGGAGGTGTGTTTTGGGTCATTGTCCTGTTGAAAAACAAATGATAGTCCCACTAAGTACAAACCAGATGGGATGGTGAATGCTGTGGTAGCCATGCTGGTTAAGTGTGCCTTGAATTCTAAATAAATCACAGACAGAGTCACAAGCAAAGCACCCCCCCACGCCATCACACCACCTCCTCCATGCTTTACGGTGGGAACCACACATGCGGAGATCATCCATTCATACACTCCTTGTCTCACTAAGATACAGCATTTGGAACCAAAATCTCACATTTGGACTCATCAGACCAAAGGACAGATTTCCACCGGTCTCATGTCCATTGCTCGTGTTTCTTGGCACAAGCAAGTCTCTTCTTATTCCTATATGTCCTATAGAAGTGGTTTCTCTGCAGCTGTCGTCAAGGCAAAGAGTGGCTACTTTGAAGAATCTCAAATATATTTTGATTTGTTTAACACTTTTTTGGTTACTACATGATTCCATATGTGTTATTTCATAGTTGATGTCCTCACTATTATACTATAATTTGGAAAATAGTCAAAATAAAGAAAAACCCTGGAATGAGTAGGTGTGTCCAAACTTTTGACTGGTACTGTAAATATATACACATACATACAGTACATATATTCCCAAAACATGCATAATCTATGCAACAAGGCACTAAAGTTATACTGCAAGAAAACACAGCGAAGGATTACAACGCTTTGCCTTTAGGCCAAAAAGTATGTTTGGGGAAAATCCAACAACACATCATTGAGTATTTGCCTCCTTATTTTCAAGCATGGTGGTGGCTGCATCATGGTATGGGTATGCTTGATGTCGGCAAAGACTGGGGAGTTTTTCAGGATAAAAAGAAACGTAATGGACCTAAGCACAGGCAAAATCCTAGAGGAAAACCTGCTTCAGTCTGCTTTACACCAGACACAGGGAGAGGAATTCACCTTTCAGCAGGACATTATCCTACAACACAAGGCCAAATCTACACCGGAGTTGCTTACCAAGAAGACAGTGAATGATCCTGAGTGGCCAAGTTATAGTTTTGACTGAAGTCTGCTTGAAAATCTATGGGAAGAGTTAAAAATTGCTTTCTAGCCATGACCCCCAGCAACTTGACAGCACTTGAAGAATAAGGTACAAATATTGTGCTATACAGGTGTGTTAAGAGACTTACCCAAAAATAATCACTAGTGTAATTGCTTACAAAGGTGTTTCGAAATATGTATTCATTCAGGGGGGTGCATACTGTTGTAATCAAGGTATATTAGTGTTTCATTTTTTATATAAAAAACACATTGACAGAGTATTGTGTAGATCTTGACAAAAAAAGAGGCACTTAAATCCATTGCAATCCCACTTTGTAACACAAAATGTGAAGAAATCCAAGGTGGGTTTGTGATACCCACTGTAGGTGCATATAGAAACAAACAAATGAAACAATCGTATATATGTTCCTTTGACAACAATGAAACTCTAATATCAGAATAGAAATGAGTTACTGGTGTGAATCTCTTTGAAACTCAAATAAAACATTCATTTTGAGCCAGTGAGAGAGGAGAGGTGCAGTTAGATAAAGAGAATAGTGAAAGGGGAAAGTGCAGCAATTCAGAGGGACTTTGAGACCCATATATAGCTCCAACTATTTACTCAATGAGGTCATTTCCTTGAGGACAGTGAAAAGGCTGCAATCAAGTGTGCCTAGTTAGGCCTATCTCAAGAAATGCCCTCTCTTTCATGCTGCTAGCCCCGAGTGGCCGTTTTGGCGTTCAAGTTTCATCTTTTAATATCACGTGGTTATCAGTACAGTGGTTGATGCTGGTGACTGAAAACAGTTACCCAGTCAGCACTGATGCTCTGCCAAATAAAGGGGATCAGTGGGGCTGGGGCCTGGAGAAAAATACTGCCATCAGTGATGTTTTACTTCAAGCCTCCATGATACAGTATAACGTGTCTAAGCTGATACAGAGCACTCCTGAAATTAAAAGGGTGTGCCCTGGGATTATATTAGATAGCAGTATAGGAGAAGGAGCAACAGAATACAGGAATGTTACATTACTACAAAGTTTTGCAGGTGAAAATGACTATCAACGTAGTTGACATTGCAAAATATGCCAACTGGGCAGGATTTTTCACACTAGCCAGCAATGGACTCAGCTCATGAAATATCTCAAGTACAATTTTTATTGAAATAGTAAAAACATATAGCTAATCAAAGTTCAACATTTCATTTGAACACTATAAAACACTAAATGCATTCCATCCAATAAAGAAAAAATAACATTAATGGGTCAATTTGAAAGTGCCAGAGGGAGAAGAAAAGAAACAGCCAACACTGCAGATCAGATCCTGTTGACTGGCCTGAGTTACCCGCCCCTGAACCTGTACTGAACACACCTCACTCTCTCAGCTGCCTGTTAAAGGCACGCCATCTGATCCAGTTCACATTCTGAGATGGCAGAATGAATGCCATCTCATTCCTGAAGCTTTCCAGGAGACCTTAGTCAGTCTGCTGCAGTACCAGACAGGTCAGCAATAGTTGTCCTCCTCTACGTAGCCCAAACTAGTCTACACACACTCCTCTGATATGAGTTCCCTCCTATCCTTCCTTTTATTGGATAAATTGCACACTCCATTTAGGTGAATCACAATTCACTAGTACCCATTCAAATGCATTCCATTTAAATGCTTTGAAACACTGCATTCTTCATTCTATTACACACATTAAACACATTCAAGTCAACAGTACTTCAGTCATTCATAAGATTCACACTGCTCAGTTGTGTAGTGAAACCTTGGCGGGGTAACTGACAGATCCCAAGCTGCATTCCACTGAGTGTGGGCCTAATTTCAAGTGGTAGTCAGTCCTACACTGCATCAGATCACATCAGGGTGATAAGAAACCCCCTTTGAAGAGCAGCTTGACATTCCTGAAACACTCCAGGGACATGTTTTAGGCCTACTCTCTATTTTAGACTATTATCTCATATGTACATTGTGCAAAACAAGAAGCGTACAGGAAGAAAAACGTTTACAGGAAGTAAGGACATAAAAAAAGGCCCAGGCATTGTTCTGCTGAGGCAACAAGTGCCTTATCCAGGATAATTATATATAAGCAGCTGTTATAGGTGTTAATGGATGTCAATGACTAAATATGTGTGTGTTCATAATTTATCATTAGGCAATGTTTTTAAAGTGAACAATGGATGGTATATCAGGAAAGGTCTGAATGTGAGAGCATGTAGAAACAGGTCTGACTACATTATTGCAATGCCTGATGCTTGCCTCTGTGCCTTCTTCATAGCAGACAATAACAGAAAGCGAGAGTAGGCCAAAAATGGCTTGGGAGGATACAGCCTGTTCAGTCCTACGCACTCCTCCCACTCAACTTCAGTCTAGAACAGTCATCAAGCTTTGATATCTATCTCCTACTCATTCCCAGGAAATAAACACTTTTCAGCTGAGGATTCAGTCACTGCATATAAATTAGACCCATTATGCACTTTTAACAGATGGATTCTTAATTCAACTGGTACTGAAGAAGTTGAACTCTGGTTCAGAAACTGCTTGACATTTTTTAATAGTGTCTGAGGGAGCTTCACCAGGAAACACTTCAAATCCTGAATGTGTAAATCATGAGTGTTTATGATCTTGGTGTGGCCATTTCAGGCTGGACCAACTATTAGGCTATCACAATAGGTTTCTGCAGAATGTTTTCAGGCCTATAAACAGATGACAGTCCTCTCGACATTCCACAGCAGTGAGTAGGCCTGTATGGGTAAACACTCCTAAAACGTTCACTTATTATTATTATTAACCCACTCCTCTCTTTGGCAGTTACTACAACGCATCAGTTTGTAGACAAGCGCGCGTGTGACATGCCGTTGGTACCCGTCTGGTGCCAAACATGACAATGTGGCGCATATCCCATACAAGTCAGTGGGCCAATCCCTTGCCAGGCGGGAGATCGTTCAGGGACTTGACCGGAAGAAACGTTTCCATAGAAGTAGGCTAACCTACAGGACTATGCACATTTTCCAATAATCTTCAAACAGATGTAATGCAGTTAGCCTACAGCTATAGCTGTGTTGTCTGCTGCATCAGATGCCCTCATATCACTAGAAAAACATATGGCTCAACTATTTTCGATCCATATACCCTTACATAGGCCTATGTTGCCTGGAATCCCGATGTTGAATTGCATGGAATTCTAAGTCAGGCAGAAATGAGCATTTCAATCAGGAACTATTAACAATATAGGCTACACATTGTCACAGGAAAGGCTACACATGATGCTGTTATAGGTGACAACTTAATGCTAAATAATAACGATGTGTTTATAATTTTTGTTACTCTAAAATATAGTGTAACAGGCCTATTCTTTCTGAAGTAAATGTTGACCTGAATCATGAAAGGCTTGGTGGTGAGGAAGTTAGCTAAACCTTGCCCAACACCGCGCAGCCAGCGAATGATAGGATTTGGCTACAATGTCGACATCGGCAACATCAAAATAGATACATATTGGTTAAATGGCGTAAGAAGTATACTGCTACAATGCATCATGTTGGTTGCTTCAAAGTGCGCGAAGGGAAAACAGAATAGGCCCTATTAATAATTAATAAAATATTAGCAGACTTACGAGTAAACTTTCCAAGTTTATCGCAGATCTTGGATCTTTGATCATGGCCTCCAGCTTTTTCAACCGGTTTTCCATCCTTCTCTCTGCACCAAGTGACATTTTTGCGATTGATAAATGCCCGTTTCTTTTACATATAAGACGAGCCTTATGAGAACTGTTTGGGTTTACATGGGGAAAAGTCTTTTTGTTCTTGGGCAATGGCCGTGGGCCTAGCAGCCTCCTTCTATAATCGCCTCGGAATTGTAGAATCCACAATGTAGAAAAAAATTATAATCCACCATAAACGGAGAAGCGCAGCACCGCAAACTTGCCAATTAGTCCGGAGATTTAGTTGAACGCAAATCAAGATAGACATTTATAGTACCATATTCCATATGACTGTTCTCTGTGATTCACACCGCGATTAAGTTAGAATTTTAAGAAGATTCAGCAACAGGGCGTTTTCTTGCCCCCCTCCCTTCTCTTTTTGGGCGCTCCGATGTGCTTTGCTTAAATAAAAAAAAATGTGTTTCCAAAACAGTCGAAAGTGTTTAAAATCCAACATTTGAAACACTCAAATTACATGGATTTTGTAATTGCATCACTGTCATAAGCAAATTGACAGAGTATGGCGTTCTCCAAAATAGCTTGAGCGATGAACAGTTTAAAAACGTTATACAATCAGCTCTTCTCCTATGCACTACAGAACTATTTCGGTATGTATCCCTGCATGACGAAAAACTAAGGGTTGTCGGAATGTCTAACTGCAGTTAGCCACTGTGGATTCCTCGTACATACTCCACTTCCAGAGCTAGATCTCTCCTCCCTCCTCTGACATCAACATGCAGACACAGCCGCCTCATTTACCCATAAGCCTTCTCTGTCTCCTCAAATCAAGCTGCTGTTCAATGTGGGAAGCTGCATCATGATGAATAATAGAGCTATGTGATGACTACTCTCCTAAAGTTTTACAAATACATTCTTCACACTCAGTAATGATTTACCTGATTGACACATTATTTCCACTTATGCCCCACCATCTCTTGATATTGTTATAACAGTAAAGTTTTTATGGCTGTGTGCAATGATCATGAAGTGTGCAACAAATATGCTACTTCCAGATGATATCATAGCTGCAAGTTAATAGATGTCTGAATATTAGTTGTTGGATTTAAATGTAACATCTGGCCTCCCAGCAGCGCCATATGACTTCTGACACCAGTGTAGCGATTTGGGGGGCTAGCCAACTGGGACTTGAACAGGCGTCCCTCAAATGACCCTGCGACTATCAATCGAACACATTGCAACAAGACATTTAAACCTCTTGACGGCTTGCAAGGTGTTGTACTAAGGTAGCTACAATTCTATGTTTAATTGGTCAGCATCACACTATTGCAGTAGACATACTGTAGGCCTACACATACTACAATTTACTGTTGCTTATGTCCGTCCATTGATGTCGATGACATTGCTCCCATTATAATCTATGTGTGGTGTTGTTTTGGTACATTGTGTTTATGCCAATGCATGTAGCTGTTCAGGCGGATGTGAAACCCCCACGGTTTGCTAAATTCAGCAATGGGAAGGGGGACCCCTGCTGGTGGGCTATTAAGGTGGGTAGCGCACAGTGAGGAAAGCGCCATAGGATGGCGCCATAGCCACAGGCTCCTACTGTACATACCTGCAGTAGAGTATCAATATGGCACTGTGGTTGCACCAGTCTTCATGCTGTGTAGGCTGGTGCAGACTTTTTGCTGATTGCCACCCCAAGTGTTCTGTGATGCACGGTGGATGCTATGACACAATGTGTCCAATACATATTTTTGTGCTTCTGCTCCACGGTGAGAGAAGGAATTCATGTGTGTGTGTGTGTGTGTGTGTGTGTGTGTGTGTGTGTGTGTGTGTGTGTGTGTGTGTGTGTGTGTGTGTGTGTGTGTGTGTGTGTGTGTGTGTGTGTGTGTGTGTGTGTGTGTGTGTGTGTGTGTGTGTGTGTGTGTSTGTGGWTAAACAGATATTGACAAAGATGAAACAAGTTGGTGTGTGCCTCTATTTATTAGTCTCCATAAGCAATTCACTGAATAAAGCAAATACTGTTACAGCACAAAATTATTATTTTCAAAGCAATCTTGGCAACAAGTTATAGTAACAACTTCATAATAAAAAGACAACAGTTATATCCATTTCTTGCAGTTTTCTTCACTTTAATTAAATAATACTATAAAATGTACACAAAGGTTGATAATTCACCACTAGATAAAACATAGAAGGGGAAGGAGGATGTTTGTTGGTGGTGTAGGAAGAAGGGTCCTTTAGCAAAATGTGAGGGTTGGGTTTATACAAGTCACAGAAAGCTGATCATCTATACATCAACACTAGCAACATAACAAAGTTGTTTTTTGTCCATTTTATTTTGTACAAAGTGGGGAGTCTTACAAGCGAGCATCATCGTCTGCACTGTAGAGTACACAAGTGAGAGTTAAGGCAGATTTTCTGTTCACGTTTGAAAAGTGACATGAGAAATGTCATGTTTTTGTTTCGTTTAGTATTTCTACTCTCTATCAAGATTTTGAATAGGAAGTTGTCATTGCATATCTTAGGCTGTTGACCTAGCCTATTTAATTCCATTAAATGGGTGCTGGATTTTCGCTTTTATTCTTTCATCTCTCCCCAATGAAATAGACAGATGAAGTTATTTCCACTTCATTCCTTTAAGTAGCATTTGCAAGACTGACGATGCTGGCACTGGAGGGGTGAATTGGCCTTTCGGTCACAATGATGAAGGCGATATTAAGGTGTGTGTGTGTGGTATTGTCGGTATGTTAGGGTGAGGAGGACTATGCGTCAGGGCCACTATGCGTCAAAGGTCTGTGGAAGTGCTTAAAAAAATCATAGTTGTGAGTATTTTCAGTTCAACTGTGTTCGCAGCAAAGAATATCTACCCTGACACCTAGTGGCAATTCTTAGCTTCACACAGTTATTTATATTTTACTGAGATGCCTCCAGTCCAACAGACAATGGCAGCAGTGGTCGGCTGAAATCAGTTGAACACACACATGCACACACAGACCCAGACACACATTTCTGCTGTCAGACAGAAGCCCGACCTGTTTCATTGTCTCAGTTTCAACTGTCTCCCACATCTGTCAAGAACCGCAGACACTACAAGTTTCCAGTTTCAAGGCTATATTTGTTGAAGTATCTCTGGTTCGCATTACATATGGTGATGAGGTCAAGTGAAAGTGAATGAAAGAATGGAAATTATTCCTCATTATCTCTGTTTCTTATTTGATCTCTAATTTTGGTTGAAATCATTGAGGATTAGTCAGTGCAAAAGTTATTTGTTTTCAAATGAACTGCTACTCTTTGAGTGTGCAGTCGGATGACTGCAAAAGGCTAGGTTGCCGAGTCTGGAAATGTATTTTTTAAAGATATATACAGTACCAGTCAAAGGTTTGGACACACCTACTCATTCAAGGTTTAAAAAAAAAAATGTATTACTATTTTCTACATTGTAGAATATAATAGTGAAGACATCAAAACTATGAAATAACACATATGGAATCATGTAGTAACCAAAAAAGTGTTAAACAAATCAAAACAATGCATTGATGACAGCTTTGCACACTCTTGGCATTCTCTCAACCAGGTTCATGGGGAATGCTTTTCCAACAGTCTTGAAGAAGTTCCCACATATGCTGAGCACTTGTTGGCTGCTTTTCCTTCACTCTGTGGTCCAATTCATCCCAAACCATCTCAATTGGGTTGAGGTCAGGTGATTGTGGAGGCCAGGTCATCTGATGCAGCACTCCATCGCTCTCCTTGGTCAAATAGCCCTTACACAGCCTGGAGGTGTGTTAGGTCATTGTCCTGTTGAAAAACAAATGATAGTCCCACTAAGCCAAAACTAAATGGGATGGCAAATCGCTGCAGAATGCTGTGGTAGCCATGCTGGTTAAGTGTGCCTTGAATTCTAAATAAATCACAGACAGTGTCACAAGCAAAGCACACCCACACTATCACACCTCCTCCTCCATGCTTCAAGGTGGGAACCACACATGCGGAGATCATCCGTTGACCTACTCTGCATCTCACAAAGATATGGCGGTTGGAACCAAAAATCTCACATTTGGACTCATCAGACCTAAGGACAGATTTACACCGGTCTCATGTCCATTGCTCGTGTTTCTTGGCCCAAGCAAGTCACTTCTTATTATTGGTCTCCTTTAGTAGTGGTTTCTTTGCAGAAATTCAACCATGAAGGTCTGATTCACACAGTCTCCTCTGAACAGTTGATGTTGAGATGTGTCTGTTACTTGAACTCTGTGAAGCATTTATTTGGGCTGAAATCTGACATGCAGTTAGCTCTAATGAACTTATCCTCTGCAGCAGAGGTAACTCTGGGTCTTCCTTTCCTGTGGTGGACCTCATGAGAGTCAGTTTCATCATAGCGCTTGATGGTTTTTGCGACTGCACTTGAAGAAACTTTCAAAGTTCTTGAAATTTTCCAGATTGACTGACCTTCTGTAATGGACTGTCATTTCTCTTTGCTTACTTGAGCTGTTCTTGCCATGATATGAACTTGGTCTTTTAACAAATAGGGCTTTCTTCTGTATACCACCCCTACATTGTCACAACACAACTGATTGGCTCAAATGCATTAAGAATGAAAGAAATTCCACAAATTAACAAGAAATACCTGTTCATTGAAATGCATTCCAGGTGACTACCTACATTTTTGATCCTTTATTTTACTAGGCAAGTCAGTTAAGAACAAATTCTTATTTACAATGACAGCCTAGGAACCGTGGGTTAACTGCCTTGTTCAGTGGCAGAATGACAGATTTTTACTTTGTCAGCTCGGGGAGTTGATCTATAAACCTTTTGTTTACTTGCCCAACGTCTAACCACTAGGCTACCTGCCGCTAATGAAGCTGGTTGAGAGAATACCAAGAGTGTGCAAAGCTGTCATCGAGGCGAAGGGCGGCTACTTTTGAAGAATCTCAAATATAAAATATATTTTGATTTGTTTAACACTTTTTGGGTTTTTGGTTACCAAATGATTCCATATGTGTTACTTCATAGTTTTGATATCTTCACTATTATTCTACAATGTAGAAAATAGTAAAAATAAAGAAAAACCCTTGAATGAGTAGGTGTGTCCAAACTTTTGACTGGTACAGTATATATATTTATTTTTAAGACTGGAAATTCAAGAAAATAATTACTGTGACACAGAATCGTAGTCTTGGCACGGGACAGGCGAAGCCTAAATGCCTGACTATCATGCGGCAGATTGTGTTGCAGTGCTTACTTTGAGTCAACAGTCTCTAATCTGAACATTGGTCTCTGGTTCCACCTGCTTGGCATACACAGACACTGGCAAACACTACTGTCATCGGGGAGGAAGTCAAGATAGAGCAGTTGGAACAATACATGGAAGGAGAGAGAATGAATCTCTAAACATCATTTTAGTTAGTGTGTGTGCATGTGCGTGTGTGAGAGAGTACATCATGGAGGGTGGTGAGTCGTTGCTGTGCGTGTGCGCGTGTCTGCAAATGCATGCATGTGTGTGTATGTTTATGTGTGTAACTCTCCCATTTTTGTAATAAAACATGCAACCCATAGCTCTGGCTGGTGTGTGGAATTACACCTCCCATCTGCGTTCAGAGGAAGAGAAAGAGGGTTCAGACCCAAAGGGAAATGGGAGAGATGGAAAAAGAAGTTGGCAAGAAGCTGGAGATTTTGGCTGGACAGATGGAGCATGAAAATCGAAAGAGCAAATTTTATGTTGACAGAAGTCTATAGGGAGAAATCTTTGTACCAAAAGACATACTTTTATCTGAACCTGACAAGCAACATGATGCTTTCTAATTTTTCTGTGCAACTGACAAACTTAGAGCCTTTTTGACACCCTCATGTGGTACACTACCCACCAATTTGGCAACATGTACTGTAAGTGCAACTCATTTTGGGTAATAATACATAAGGTTCGTCATTATGTCCCTCAATAGACTCTCAGTCCTTTCAGATCACCGAGCACCAACTAGTGTGTGTGGGGGGTCTGTTTGTGTCTACCGGCAATATAAACTAGAATGAAGCAAAATATACACTGCCAAAATGTTATAATGCAGACAGATTAACACTTGCAAATGACAACATTTTGAACAGGGTGAAGGACAGGGAAGTGAGATGATTCCCCATATCATAATGTAAATATGACAAAATCTTTCACTCATTAAAGAATTGACTAATTTGTTTCAGTAGTTTGACTTTACAAATAGTTCTACAGTACGTTTGGACCAGTGTTTCCAGAGAATTATCTATGACTGACAAGCAAATTTGATTTAAGAGAGCCAGCTTCCCTTGTCAATGATAAATCCTAGTGCAACATTACGACCCTGAGCACTAGTGACGAAACAATGCTAATGGCTGTGGTCTCAACTCTCGATTCACGCAATCCCTTTGTGGTGTGATAAGCAGCAGTCATATTTTTGCTTCCATGATGAAAGTCACATCCTTACCATAACCTTACTGTACACATCAGAGATGTGGCTGTAGATATATCATTATCATCAATATCATTGCGGTGTTAAAAATGTAAATACAGCCGTGATGATTACAATTAGAATTACACATCTGATTTTGTCTGACCAGGGGCTTGCAGAGAAGCAAAATAGCCTCCACGTTGGCAGAGATTGCACATTGTCCACAGTTACCCACCATCGTTTGCTGGTGAGGTCTCTACCCTGTTGTCCACAAATCAGTGAATGAGGATAAACTTGAAAAATCTTGTCTTTTATGACCATGAAACCCACTGAAGATGAGCAGTTCAATAGTGCCAAGGTCTCCTTTTATTGTGGAGATATCCCCACTGCTCCACAAGAGAAAGGTTCTGTGACGCAAAGGGGCCCCTGGTATCTCCAGGAATAGAGTGTGCTACAGTCAGAACACAAGGATTTAACCGCTCCTCTTTTTTCTTGTTATTATTCCTCAACCTGTGAGGCTCAGAAAATGTCTCCCTCTGATTGTTACCTTCCATTATGAGATGTCTCTTTTTGGTTTCCAGTTCAAAACAAATGTCCTGTCACCCTCAATGGTGGGATGGGGGTTGGAGGTTAGCATTTTGTGCTGGTTGTGATCATGCAAAAGTGGGTGGGGATGACTTTAGCCTGAATTTCTTGCCACATAAAAATGCTACACCTTTCACTTTGGAACAGATTGGCTAAAAATGCTACCTTAGGCCTCTTCCAGCGAACACAAAACTGCTGGTAAATCTATTGGCTTAGCATTGTGGCTTATCAGTCTGACAGCAGAGATCTGACAGAGCATTTGCTTTGGAAGGAAGGGAGAGAGGGGCAGTGTGGGCTAAAGGAATGTGTCTCAAGAGAAAATAACACGTCTGGTCTGGGTTAAAGGTGAATGCCTCCAAGTCCCACTTCCACTGGTCCAGGGGTTATTGTGGTCGGCCTGTGCCGAGTTGTTAAGATTAGGGTGACAAGGCTAGAATTTTGAGTGCTAGTTGGCTGGGAGAGACGTTCATGGAGTGGAGGAGCGACGGGCGGATAGTGGAAGGCTAGTGTTGTCAAGAGCTTCAACAGCATACCTCATTCTGTAGGGGAGTTACTGCCATCTGTCTGAGCTGAAATATGAAAGGAGAAAGAGGATCCAGAATTAGACATGTTAGATCAGACAAAGGGAATCCCCATTCTACAGGTCTATTTTTCTACCAGACATCTCTCTCGCTCAGATCCAATAGATTTACTGCGGCATGCTTGACTAAAGTAACATTAGCGTGTTATCAACCCTGACATCAATAGTATATCTTCCTTCATGGTTGTACATTTCTGTCAGCACCCTCTCTCAGATCAGGTCAAAAGCTACAACAAGGGCAGTGGTGAGGGAAACATTGCAATAGATCTATGCTGACAAAAAAGGTAATTATATGTTTGATGAAGAAAAGTCTCTGTATATTTAAACACTATGATCAAACAGTGCAATGGTATGCATCAAAATATGCTGCAAAGCAGCACAAACAAAAAATACCCTACACAGATTTAAATCGGACATCTTCATGTTTTGAAGGCCTTTTTGAAAAACTGTCAGACTGTCTGATATTTTTGTGATATTTCCACACCACCTTTAGGGACAGGTACAGGGCAGAGATGATGGGAGGGGGACCTCCTTGGGTCCTCAGTAGAGGGCGCCATGAGACCAACCTTTTCTGCCTCATTTGTTCTGATTGCGTATTCGCAGGCACCTCCTCTTTAGCGGCGGCTCCAGCTCGGGGCTCCCTGCCCCTGCTGCCAGGGGAGCGCTGATGCTGCATGACACGATGGCCGTCTTGTCGCTGGGCTTTGGCAGGGGCTGGATGACACAGCCAGCCTTGGGCAGCAGCAGTGCATAGGCGTGGTCGTCATCATCGTCCAGATCCATAAGGTCGCTGAAAGCTTCTAGCTTGCCTTCATCAGTCCCCCCCTGTGCTGCCTCGTCACTCGGGCCTCTCTTACCTGGTTCCCACTCCGCCACTGTGCAGCTGTTCTCCTTCAGGGCATCCCGCTCCAGCTCGCAGTTGGCCGGTTCGCCACCTCCTCCTCTCCGACCAGGGTCAGACTGAGGTGTGGGTAGCGTGCTCCTGCCGGGACTGTCTGTGGATTGACTGCTGCCGTTTACTATGACATTAAAGGGGGCAGCGAGGTTGCAGAGCTGGGTCTGTGGGGTGCCAGGGTGGTTTGTGAGCTGGGTGGGGTAGGAGTTTTGGTTTGGCTGGGGGGATGGTGATGTGGCCTGGCAACAAGATAGGGAGTTTGGCTTCAGAGAGACACTAATGGCCTCCCTGACCTCCTGGCTCATGTCCTCTAGGCTGCTGTCCCCCTTCCCAGAGACATCAAGAGAGGATGGTCCAGAGGGTGGGGGGCTGGATGAGTCCCCTTCCGGTTCCACCTTCACCTGGACACTGGGCACCACCCGCTGGATGACTTGCTGCAGCCGCGACCGCTGGCCCAGAGTCAGGTCGATCACTCCCTCGGGGAGAGAGGCTGCGGGGCCACCAGAGAGCGAGAGTCCCAGGGTGGTGGCACTCTCCGGACTCTCAGTCTTCATGGTCAGGTCCACCACGTCAATCCTACTTCTCTCAGAGCCAAAGCGGTCCAGAGTGTAGCCAGGAAAGCCCAAGGAGTGCACCCCACAACTGGAGTTCCCCAACTTCAGTTCCCCTCTGGAGGAACCAGGGTAGAAAGGCTTGGGCTCCATCGGATCAGTGTTCTCCCCCGACGCACTTGGAATGGGGTCGTTGTTGTTGCTGGGGTTGTCCTTGGAGGTCTTGGGGTTGAAGGGGAAGGGTATGGGTATAGGGATGGGCACCGGCAGGGGCACGATGACAGGGTAAGGGACCAGCAGGGTTGGTGGGGGCACCAGGGGGGCGAGGGAAGGTATACTGAAGTTCATCATGTGCGGCATATGCATGGGCCCGTTTGGCATCATGTTGGAGTGGAAGGGAAAACCGGGTATGTGTAGGCCTGGATGGGGTGGCATCATCCCTGGGGGGTTCCCTACCAGGTTGGGGTTGTTGGAGGGATGGTGGTGGGGTGAGAACTGTGTCCTGTGCATAGGGCTGGATGGTGGACCCAGGGTTCTCGGCGGGGGTGGTGGTGGTCCGATGCCAGGGATCATTGGGTTGGACAGAGGGCTGTTGGGGTCTGGGCGGTGGGGAGGTGGGCGGAGGAACGACGGGCGCATCTGCTGCATCATCTGATGCTCCATGAAGAAGGGCAGGGGCACAGGCCCCCGGGGCGTCATCACCATGGGGGGGCTGCCCGAGGGGACTCCCATGGGAGGGTGCAGAGAGGGGTGTGGGGGAGGGGGTAAGGTGGGGGTCTCGTGGGGTCTGGGAGTGGGGTTTTTGGAGGAAGGGGAGCAGACAGTGCCTGTCTCAGAGGGAGAGGCAGCGGTGGAGCTGGAGGGGACTGGCACAGAGGGGTTTCCCCCAGGGGAAGGGGCTTTGCGGCGTAAGTCACCCAAGGGCGTGCCCCAGGACTCGGGGGTGAGGAGCTGAGCCCCGGTGCTGCTCTCCGACTTGCCCTCCACAGGGCCGTGTCCTGGGTTACACAGGCCCCCTGGCAGCGCCGCCTGAGTCTCTTTGTAGAAGATGTCCATCTTGTACTGGTTCAGGCATTTGGCACTGCAGAACTGGAGCCTCCGTTCACCAGCACCAAAGTCCAGGTACTCCTTGGTGTGGCGGATGTGTTTGCACCAGTCACACACCTGTAACACAAAACACAAGACAAAAGACATCATCAGGTATAATGCATTACAGATACCACACATAAGCAGTTAAAAAAGTCAGCAACATTGCCCTTTTGCCATGTGGTTATTCAAACAACTTTGGTAACCAGAATGTAATCTCTCAGCCTCACACAGTATCTGCAGATTAGGTACACTAAAACCTGGATTGTAATTAAATTAACTGGTCAAATTTTGTTTTGTTACACCAAGTAAATAAAAGTAAATCTGCATGGCATGTTTGTATCCTCGTTATTGAAACCCATCTGTATTTTTGTGCTTCCATTGCATAATGGCACATGTATAGTCTATATGTACTGAGTGAGACAGAGAGATTTTCATACTAACTTCACACTGCTATGACCCTTCAGGTACAGGTAATGTACAACACATGGCAACATCTTGATAAATGCTTACAACGTGAGGAAGTAGCATTCAACTGGCTTTAAACGTGAGTGCAAATCTGGATCGGCGTACTTAAAGCTTTTTAATGAAAAACACTTTGTCCAGACATGTAATTCACATTTACACCTGCCATGGGGTTTTCACCTCTTAAACTTCCTTCATAAGGAGGAACCACTCCGATAAACATGAATCCACTGAGCCGTGTGTGACAGTGGCCACAGGCACAGCCGCAGGACATAACAGCCTCAAGTAAAAGGTTTTCCCTGTAAGGCATGATCATAAGTGGGGGTAGATGAATGTGGTGGCTGGGTGAGATGGACAGACGGAGACAAGTGAACAAGCTGCCAGTAGGGGGCATGGAAGTGAGAGTGACAGCTGGGTGGAGTTTTACATGTTCTGGTGAAAATGGCTGCTGAGAACCACCTAGGTGGGTGCTATGATGCATCGCTATTCACTACTGGTGTGCAACTTTAATATGAGTGTTTTGGATATTTTTATTGCATAAAAATATTCTGATTAATGAATTGACTGCATTAAAATGGAATTGACTGCATTAAAGTAGAATTGAATGCATTAAAGTGGAATTGACTGTGTTTAAATGGAATGTGATTATCGAACCCTACCCCGGGGGCATTACACACATTGGTCAGGGCAGGGGAGCAGCCTGGCACAGCTTGTCAACACTGTGGGATGCCAGGGCCTTGTGATGCCAGGATATTTTTCACTGGCTACAAAAGTTTCCAAAATGCTCACTGTGAACGTTCAATCATCATGTGGCTGTTCGTTTCCATACGGTTAGTTTCATTAGTGTACCTGAGATAATGAACATGACCCTGGTGAGTGGATGGCAATGGGTGGGCCAGGGAGATGGGTACAGCCCGGGCACACAACTCACTCTGCCAGCTCAGAAGGACGTGACAGCGACTCACTGAAGATAATTAAAGCATTAATCAGCTGTCAGACCCATGAACGACGTTCATCCATCACACACACCATAATCCCCCTTGTTGAATGCTAATAAATTGTGGGATGCTACTGGAAGATGACTAGGTTCGGCTCACAGACATACATGTACTGTATGATCCTTATGATCCTAACCATTTAACGTTTCAGAGCTCACATATATGCCTGCCACACTTGAGTCAAATTTCGATTTGAACACGCACACAAGCACGCAAACACACACACGTCATGACAACTTCAGATTTGGAACGGTCATGGAACCCTCATAATAATACGCTACTCTTGTGTCATCCTCCTCTGAAACCTGGCCTGATTCAGTGATTTGTACCTCATTTTTCACTAAACTAGATTTCCCATAAAGTACTTAGATCTCAGTTGATAGGCCACCCTGATTCATTCAATCTTCTTTAATCTCTCTTTTCCATCCCTTCCCCGTCTCTCAACTGACAGGTCACACATGTCAAAGAGATGGACAAATCAGTCAATGACAATCTTGTCCATAATTGGATTTTAATGTTAAACAGAGGTCTCCTCCATCACTAGATTTCAGTCAAATGGCCACTGTTAGAAAGGCTGTCATAATGTAGACATGACCATCAGAGACCATATCTGTAGTGCTCTGTACTGTTATAGTGGCGCAGCATTACAGGACCAAAGACTAGTGTTCCATATACTGTCAGCCTGGTTTCATAGACTAGACGTAACATAGTAAACAAAAATCTGGTACACTCAAATTAGTAGGATATGTTACGTTTGGTATGGGTACATAAGACAGAAGGTTACGTGTTCGAATCACATCACGGACAACTTTAGCATTTTAGCTAATTAGAAACTTTGCAACTACTTACTTTTTTTCTCTACTTTGCAACTACTTAGCATGTTAGCTAACCCTTCCCTAACCGTAACCCTGTAACCTAACCCTAACTTTAACCTTAACCCCTAGCCTAGCTAACGTTAGCCACCTAGCTAAGGTTAGCATTAGCCACCTAGCTAACGTTAGCTACAACAAATTGGAATTCGTAACATATCATACGTATTGCAAATTCAAAACATTTTGTACGAATTGTAATTCATAAGATATCACAAATTGTCATTCGTAACATATACGAATTGTAATTCGCAATATATCATACGAAATGGATGATGGAGATCCACAAATTAATGTTACGTCTAGCCCTGAGTCCAAGTTGATACTGTAGCTCGGTACTCTTACAGGTGAGTGATCAATAGTCAGCCCTTTAGCCTTGATATCAGTAGTCTTCTTTTTAAACTGTCCATTTGGTACAGAATGACCCATAGCTAAAAAAGTCTGAAAAGTGCT
Source organism: Salvelinus sp. IW2-2015 (assembly GCF_002910315.2). Classification (NCBI taxonomy): domain Eukaryota; kingdom Metazoa; phylum Chordata; class Actinopteri; order Salmoniformes; family Salmonidae; genus Salvelinus; species Salvelinus sp. IW2-2015. Next base: position 13,561,902 of record NC_036849.1, on the reverse strand, counting down.
CTGAGAGTTGGGTTCAATGATGGTAAGCCTGGATATTTTAAATTATAAATGTGTTGACATTTTCTTGGGCTAAAAAAGAAGACAGATGGAGAGCAATTAACGACTTTCTGCACCGTGAGTGAAATTTCACTGTGCATTACCATAATGGAGTTCTTTTTTATCTCTCTCTACTCACTTCCTCTCCTGCACAAAGATGTTTGCAGTTTAATGTAATTATGGTCATTTATTTCAACCACGGCCATCATACTGGCGGTCGCTCTGGCTCGGTTTAACCATTTGCTTTGCTGTAGGTAATTACCTAGCTACCTGGGCCTCCCGAGTGGTGCAGTTGTCTAAGGCACTACATCGCAGTGCTAGCTGTGCCACTAGAGATTCTGGGTTTGAGTCCAGGCTCTGTCCCAGCTGGCTGTGACCGGGAGACCCATGGGGTGGCGCACAATTGACCCAGCGGTGTCTGGTTAGGGGAGGGTTTGGCCGGGAGGGATTTCCTCACCACAGCGACTCCTGTGGTGGGCCACAGCTGTCACGGTAGCCAGGTGTATGGTGTTTCCTTTGACACAATGGTGCGGCTGGCTTCTGAGTTAAGTGGGCATTGTGTCAACAAGCAGTGCGGCTTGGTTGGGATGTAATACTGATTTCTAGTGTGTCTAGAGAATTTCGTTTTTGAAAACCTCTCCATCTCGCTAACCATCTGGTTAAACACTTAACAAAGTGATCAGCAAGAGAACAGATTCTGATACTGTGTGTGATAGTATGTGCTGGAGGAACAATATCTGATGGGGTGGAAAGTATTATTCGGGAAATTATATTATGGGGACCAGTATCTGCTGGGGGTACAATATCTGGATCATGATAATCTTATGAAGCTTGCAAAACAAAGTGGGTATATTCCATCACAAATAATTTAAATGCATTCATTGAACCTGACACGATTCAAATAGAAAATGGCCAATGTTGTAGAGCTGATCTTTACATGTGAACCGCATGTCCAATTCTATTACTGGATTGAAATGTATTGAAATGTCACCCCAAAAAATGGTCAAGATAAAATTGGCAGAAAATTCCTCATTATGGATCTATGAAGAGAGAACACAACATCTGAATCTAACACAATGCAGAATGAAAATGGGAAAATAAAACAATTTGAATGAAAAAAGTATGTGATTCACTTTAAATCAACGTAATTGTTACATTCTCTAAAAACAAACCTCTTTCCATTATTCAACACATCAAACAGTCATGAATATCAAAATATGTCATTACATTTCTAGCCATCAAAAACTTAAACTCTATCTTTGTTAAACGTTTTAGTCCTTACAAGCACATCGCTGTTTGTCTTGAAGACAAGCCTGGGCGTATCCTTAGAATAGCTGTGCTGGGGTAATTTCTCACCACGGCCGTCTTCGTCTCTCGCCTGAGGGGAGAAATAACGGCCTCTTTTTACGAACGGACAAAATAAACAGGTGGACAGAAAAGAAGAAGGGAAAAGAACAACAAACTTATGAATGGAAAGACACCGACAAAGGTAAAATGGTGAACATGCATTTGGGTTGTGGAATCATATGCAGGTTCTCAGCATCATAAAATAAAGCCATGTGGAAAGTGTGTGTGTGTGTGTGTGTAGTAACTATAGTTAATTGTTCACATTGACAGCTAAAGAGCCTAGATGTTATATTGGCATTATGAACTGTGAAAGAGGGGAATTCTATGAGATTGCACATTAATCTAAACATTGTTATCCGGGGAGTAAATGCTGCATTAATCCTATTTAAAGACTTCCAAGGAGAAACAACTGTTTAACAATATCACAAGCAATGTCCCAGTAATAAAGGTTAAAGGAAAGAGGATATGGGATTTAAAATTCACCAGCACCACTGGGTTGACGGGATGCTCTCTCTTTTTACATTGGCACTAGACACTGTGCAGTCACATCTATAAGCATTGAAATTTACACCACACACACACACACACACACACACACACACACACACACAACACACACACACACAACACACACACACACACACACACACACACACACACACACACACACACACACAGATGTGTCATTGTGTCATTATCCAGTCTCCATTTTGTGCTGTGACCTCTGGTCCTGTGCCAATTCATTTACATATAGTGCTAATGAGGTGCTGGCACAGTGAACGAGGCATGAGGGGCACACACACACATACACAAACAGAGAGAGGGAGAGAGAGAGCGATGGAGAGCGAGTTCAACCAGCACCAGACATAGTGTCGGGTGAAAGTACAGTCATACAATGGGGACACCACGTCCTTTACTGGGAATCAGGCACAACTGTGTTGTATGACGAGACTGAGAGTACGAAGGAAAACCGACTACCTGGTGATAAACCCAGACATTGGCTATGAAAGTGCCTACCCGCCATGGGTAAAACAATTTGTCCATCCAGAGAAGTCAAGCTGCAAACAACTTTCCTTTCAAAAAATCATATAATCATTGGCCATCATTTCTAATCATCAGTTGCTGTTGCAGTGATTATGGGTGACGATGACTCACTCTCCACTTTTTGGAAGGAAAGCTGTTTCAAAAGTACTCTTCCTCAAACTACTCCTTGGCTATTAGAAATGTTATTTACGCAAATATTACCACAGCTTATTCCCCTGGAAAATCCAGTAACCCTTTTTATCACAGAAAATATTGATGTCTTATTGTTGGAAACACTATGACAACTAAATACAGTTGCAGTCTGGCTAAAGTGTCCGGTGTAAACATGGCATCACAGTTCCACACCCACCAGTATCTGTGCCATTGGTGACTAAGATGCCCAGAGGCAGTGGCACACCAGCTGTCACTGTGCAAGCCTCCATCTGCGCATCAGTGCCTGCACAAGTGTGTGTGCTTTTCACCTGTCAAGAGGTGTGTTTCCCAAAAGGTATACCCTCACATATATACACACACACACATACCCACAACAACAAGAAACAAACAATCATGGAGGACGCTCCATCGACAAAATACACACACATACACACTCACACATTCTCAAACGCATCTAGCAACTTCACAACTCGTCCACCCACCTGGGACAACACACATCTTTGGGCCAACCTCCTCCTTCTGTCCTCTCATTAGATTAACCAGCTAATAGGAAATGTTCCTTGAACATTCTCTTTTTGTTCATGTTTGGTTGTGAGATAACAAGCTTGTTTAAGCTTGTCAAGTAACTTATGTACTGCTGTTGTAAAAGTGATCTTCATGTCATATTACAACGATCTACAAAGTCAGTGTTTATTTATCTGACTAACATTTATTCTGTCGGTAGGTGCGCTGATTGGTCCAACCAGGCCTCTTTGTTGTGATTTCTAATGATCATCAACCTTTACCTAAAAAAGAAATACAAAATCTAAGCCCGAAGCTATCTAGCGGGGATAGTTAGACTTTGAGAGGAAGAGAGAGCATGATATGACCATGTCTGTGTAGTGCAAGTTCAAGCTCTGGTTTCTTCCCTCAAACTACTCTCTAAGTTTCCCCCTTTCCCTTTTTTTGTATTAATCGCTGTCAGCTATGAAATAATCACCTCCCTCACTAGGCTCTCCTGCTGCGATATGGGGACCTATAGGTTCCCTAGCCAGGACTGAATCACAATGAGGACAGGTAACACACTTCATCAAACACACACACATACACATCTTATTCCGTGTGTCTTCCTTGATACTGGATCCAGATGGTAAAGTAAATTGCAGAGTGTGTCAGAGCAGTGCAGGCAACCGACAGCCTGTGTATAAAAATTTGTGTCTGTTTGAGGTGATGTGACATTACTGGGGTTACGTAAAGAAGCACTTGCCTGGAGGGACCTCAGAGACAAAGACAGAGATGGAATTTTACAGGTCTCTAGAGGTGTAAGGAAAGATTCCTGAGCCATGAAAAAAGATAGACGTATTACATCAGAAATGGGCTGTAAAATACAAGCTAGGGCCTCTTCACTTGGACTTTACCCTCTCTAGTGCTTTTACATGATGTGAGGGGAGGGCTGAGAGAGAGAGTGTGTGTCTATGTTGAATGCCTATGTGAAATAAACCAGACTAGTCATTAGATGAGCTCAAAACTGGATCAAAACTCTTCTACCCCCAGCCACCCTATCACATGGCTGAATGTTGGTATTATTCCTGGTGCACTGGATGGATGGTGTTGTGCAGTGGCAATGGAGGAAACTGAATCCTCCTCACCCGCGCTCGCCATAAGAGGAGATTGGATTACGCGGACGAAGCAGCTGTAGATATTTAGCGAAACATGATGCGTCTCCACTGCCCACCCCTACGCCACCCTACTCGCTATGTCCTGGCTCCCCTTTCAGACACAAACAGACAAGATACGTTTTCAGCCATGCCATTTTTTTTGTTGGAAAAACTGGAGGGTTTGGAGTTGTGGCCAATCTTGTGGGTGCATGAAAAAAGAAACATGTGGATATCACTTACACAAATGGCCTGCATGAATGTGAGAGTGTGAGACATAATATAGAATCTGCACCTCCTCAGCAGACAAGGACTTTCTGTGCTCTAGCCATGTCTGTTTTCCTAACGTGGGAATTCTGTCCCTGGATAGCTCTTCACTTTGGTCCTTACTCACTGAAATGCAATATCACTTCAGTTGTGCTTTTGTTTATATATCTACGTACAGCACTCATAGAAGTGTCAAATAAACTTAGACTTTAGTGTGAACTGTCACTTTACGACTAGCAATACTTAACAAATGTGGGAGAAACCACAGCAGGTACAAGGCAACTCATGCTATGAAAATTGATAATGTGAACAGAAAAAACTGGATTCCCGTACAGTATCTTAAATTATCAGACATATGTATACTTTCATTTCAACAGCCGGTAGCATACAGAGCTATGCTAAGTGATTATGTTTTGATGAAAAAAGGGAAAGGAATAAAGACATAAATAAAAACATATCATACTTACACTGTAATTCCTTACATATCCAAGCTTAGGTATAAGAAAGAAAGCAGAATGTTTAACTTCAGAAATCAGGACAAATTAAAACACTATTTACTTTATGGTCTGTCTTTGTAAAGATAATATATACTGATAATTGGAACCAATGCATGTTTGAAAGTCAACTGCATAGGGTGTGACTGAAACCGTGTTTCTACATGTTCAATGATGAAACCACAAGCCAAGGATGGATATTGGTTTTGTGTTATTCTACTACAATGGGTACTCAAAAGAAAGGCCAAAACTCAGGAGCGAAATATCCAAAGTACCTAAGCTTCTGGGCTCCTCACCCAGCCATCTAGTGGAGATATTGTACAAAGTTGAAAGTTGGTCAATACAATTCCTAAGGACTGACAAGTGTCCTACAGCATCTTAATCTGAGAAATCAGGAAGAGTGGATGTAGGGAGGAAGTGATGTATGTCAGTACATGTATGTACCACATGGTCTTGTGTGCACTTGCATAATTGGTTCATTAATGAGATGGGAGTGTTAAGAAGGAGTTTACCTTGTTTCTCTTGAAGTAGGCTCTGCGGCAGGCGGCAAAGCATTTCTCACTGCAGAAGCTCTTCAGCTCAGTGCCCATGTTGAGGGAATAGCGTTTGACGCCAACCTTCTGACACCATGCGCACATGATCTGGACGTTAGACACATCCTCGTCTGGGGGACCACAAACACAAACAGACACAATGTGAGGATAACTGGATAACACTCCAGCCAACCCCCCCCCCACCCACCCAAACAATCTGACAGCCACCTGTCAAATCTCATCATGTGAATGAACCGACCAACAATGCATCCTGACAGTATTCCCCTTCCAGGCAAAAGAGGACAGTGCTTCCCACCCCAAGTTTTTTTTTCTGCAGTCATGAAGGCAGTTAGAGACATTCTAACTAGACAGATGCCCTAAGAAATCGCTGTGGACAAAAATTGTTTGTCGATTTTAAAATGCTTCAGCTGAAGTCTACCTAATTAAATTGCAGAGGGCTTCATTGGAGATTCATTAGAACATGGAAACTAAACACCCTCCATGACATCAAATGGGTCTCTCATCTTAAACAAGGGTTGCTGGGTAATTTACATTGCTTTTTTAGCCCCTCAGTGTTGTACTATGTGGAGAGACTTCTTCCTGTGAGACTCACAATTATCACATTATGACTAAGTGTGTGCAAAGGTGAAAAGAAATGTGCCCATTAGTCTTTCACCTCCGCTCGCTCCCTTATCACACTGTGGTGGGTACTGGGAAGGCTTTTTCCCTCTTGTTAAGCTTAATAGATCTATAGTGCAAATCTGTTTTAAAGGAAAGACATTTTCAATTAAGGGGAATAACTCCCGGGAGGCCCAAAGATAGCACCGTGGCCACAGCATGCATATTTTATATTCCTTTATGCTCCTGCTGCATGGCCCATATTGAGAGATCTCTGTAGAGGTAGGTGTGAATGGGGGTAGAAGAGCTATATTAATATTAATTTCTTCTTTCTAGAAAATTTTCCTGGGGTAGTTCCCCCTCTACATGCCTCCATTATTGCATTGTTTTATGTCTAAAGTCCAACGGCAACCTGGCAGTAATTAAATAAAATATTTGGCAACAACAAACAAGTTAAAATGTGGCAGGTAGCCTAGCGGTTCAGAGCGTTGGGCCAGTAACCGAAAGGTCGCTAGTTCGACTCTCCGAGATGACAAGGTGAAAAATCTGCCGATGTGCACTTAACCCTAATTGCTCCTGTAATTCGCTCTGGATAAGAGTGTCTGCTAAATTACTAAAATGTAAAGTGTTCATTTGAAAGCATCTAATTATTTTCATACAAAAAGGTCACTTGACGTGGTATGTTTGCATTCAGATTTTTCTGGCCTTTTTCTCAGCTCTCGTTATGCGTTTCCTTATTAAAGAACTCACATCTGCTGGGAGAGAGCCTTGTACTGTAATTACGCAGCGCCCATATTAAATACCTCTATCATCCAGTGTACCTGCACCTCAAAAGCCCCTCTATTGCTCTTGCAGGGCATATGAATAATTCAAAAGGGGTACAAGTTGGATGGGCGGTGGGAGGGGGAGTGGGAGTGGGGGCGGTTGGTGTTGAGCTGTGAGAGAGGGACCATACCATCTGTTTTTCCCCGTGCTGTGTTAGGTTGTGTGAGGCTGTGAGGCCGCCTCTAGGGTGATGCCATGGCACTCTCCTCTCCCCGTGCAGGCTGATGAGCCTCTTGAGTATCACGGCACACTTGAAGCCCTCTGTCCATGTACATTTCCACTGAGTTGACCAGGTGATACTGACACTTAAACAGTTGGAGGAGGGGAGCCTGGGGTGTCTGTCTATGTATTTACAGACCTTTGTTCCTCATTTATCAAGTGATTGTAAAACTGACAGTGGATTTGAGCACTGAAATGGCAGTGATTCGTTAGATTCGTACTACACTGTTATGTATATTTGGGATTCGATTGTAGGATCCATTCTGATAGTCCTTAAAGTGCAAGCTTAAACACATGCAGTATGTTTGTTGTTTTTAGGTGTGTGTGAAGTGTTTTACCTGCTGGTGGCTTGATCATGGGGGGTGGGATCAGTGGAACTATGATGGGCATGTTCCCATGCTCCCTGGTGCTGGGTGTGGAGGTGGACGGGGTGGTGGAGGACTCTGTCACTCCGTTCCTCAATATCGGTGTAGAGTGGGAGCTATTGGCTTGGTTTGGGGAGACATCACTATTCTCCCCCGATCCTCCTGGGATTTTTGGTAAAGAGTTTTCTGAGGGAGACAAAGTGAGTGTGCTGGTCTTTCTGGAGTTGCTGTATGTAAAGCAATGGAAATGGACATCATTGATCACTTCAATGAATCCAAACAAATATGCTTTTGATGCAAGATGGGTGTCCTTTGTGTTACCCTGGAAACCATGTTGGCAGCTTTGATTAGATAAGGCCCTATGCTTGCTCAATGCCTGATGTGAATTTCTACAATTTTATCCAACATTATAATCAGGGATCACCATGTAGAGATTCCAGAGACACTTGTTTAATCACCAATAGGAAAGCAAAGTGCAGTTTCCTGCTGAAACACAACTACACCATAATGACTGGATGATGCAACTACAGCAGATTTTGAACTGGATAGCCTGACTGAATTGCCTCATCAATCATGATAAACTACTGCCAAGTTGCAGCAGTACTTTCCCCAGCCTCTGTCCCTGACCCTGCAGAGGGAGTTTGCAACTCAGCATAGACAGTAAATGTCACATTTTGCATCACTTGTAATACCACTTGCAAAACCGTATTTTTAGATTAAGAAGTATGCTCCTGTGCACAGAAAATAGCTTTTTCAATGAATCAACAACTGCAATGACCAGATAAATAAATATCTGTCTCCATGGTTATGCTCACCTTTCAGGACAGAGATGTGTTGTTGTGCCTCTCCATCTGGGTAGTTCCGTATGTCGATGTTGTCCTGGACTCTCAGGTCCACCTTGTCATAGCCATACCAGCCAAGCAGCTCATTCATGGTGTTCTCTGCAAAACTCTGCAAGACAAGAGCCACAATATTTGCCATTAGGATTAACAAGCATGAACCTCGTTTCACTATTACATCACAGTGTAATGAGGGGAGCAATGAGGGATAAAAGGGGTTGTTTGCATATGAACAAGGTTTTCTCCCCCAAAAACACACAATAAAGGACATGCTTGTTATATGAAACAAAGCTACATGTTTTTTGAATTGGTTGCTCCAATTTCCTGCAATAATGCTTAATATATTCACAGTAGCAATTATTCACTGATGGCAGAATCCTAACTAGAGATACGTGCACACGTACTGGATCAGGACAACTTGACAGCTGACTTATCCCAGACTGGTTTGATCAAGGCCTCAATTTACCAACACATAATCTAATAGTTTGATCATAGCTTTTTACAGTTGATTTCCAGAAGCAATCCACATGAGTAGCATGTAACAAGTCTATACTGATCACAGCACAACAATTCCACATTGTCTACGTATCATACGTTATACAGAATTCCCAACCCATTAAACCATGACTGAGAACGACCACAGAGTTATTTTCACTGCACTTCCACTGCAAATCTACACAGGCAGTAATATCCAGTCAACCCCACCTCACGTCCTTACATGTAAGGAGCACAATAGTGTTACTCTATTAAGACAGAACCCTCTGCCCCTCATACATTAAACCTGAAAATCTCAAGACACTCTCCTAGTAGCACCAGAATCGTATGTAGACAGAGTTTGGTCATCTTTAGTGGTGCTACTGTATGTTCATGTTGTATTTCTAACAGTTCAATTAGCTATCTAATTAGTGAATGCTACATGCTGACCAGACCGGACATGTAGCATGCGCGAGCAAAATAAATTTAGAAATCCATGTTATTCGATTATTGGAAAATTGGGTAGTATTTGGATGAGACGTTGATCAGTGAGATTGCAACCTATATTCACCCACTCAAAAAGACATCCAAAGGTTAGTTGAATTTCAAAAGTCTTATCACAAAGCTTTCAACCATCTAAAAACAAAAACTAATTCTAATGGAAAAACAATGTCAGATCTTTGGTGTAGTTGTCACTCCAATGTCTATTAATGCGCTTTCAACCATTTAAAAGCACAGAAAATGTTAAATGGGAATTCAATGTCAGATATTTTGTTTATTTACACAACAGATGAATGTGTTATCCTCACTAATAGCAGAACCAAATGATCTGGATTGCAGTTGAGATTACATAAAAAATACAACTGATCAATGTAGTTCGAGATTTTGCGCAATTGTGAAGATCTCCACAGACCTGTGACGACCTATGTAGGCTATCATGCACATGCACGCTTTATGATTACATAAGAAGAAATGTATAGGTACAATAGCCTCATAATGTGGCCATGGATGTGCTACTCATTTTAAGGTTGAATGTTACATTAGTTTGTAAGATTGCCTTAACTTTAGGCTATTTACTGTATTACAAAAGTAATGTTTCATTGTGTTTGGTTGACAACGCATCCAAATATCAACATTTAAAATTAAATGTATCTACTGCTTGGATAGTTTCATCTGTGCCTACAAATGAATAATTGATATGTTGGATTCACGTCTCCAACTCAAAGTAAAAAAATTGGTTTAAATTCACATCAAACTTAAATTGCACATTAAAGTTTGATTTAATTTAGTCCCATTCTTTAACTTAGATTTTTGGTTGAGATGGAGAGGTGAATGAAACATATCAATGATTAATTTGTAGACAAACTGGAATTAAAGGCAGACTAAGCCAAATATCAACACTGCTCGCGCGCGCCAACGAGCGTCTGCGATGCCAAGGGCTAAAATAGAACTCCTGTCTATTTCTGACGCAGATCGCGCTGAAAGTCCTGCCTCTCCCATCTCCTCATTGGTTTATAGAAGCAGGTACCCATGTGCCATCTCCTCATTGGTTATACCCACGTGGGTGATTGATAGGCGAACTATTTGCCGGTCGTCGTGGTAATACTATGAAAGTTTAGATGTCGATCACCATATAAGTTCAAAGATGAAAAAGCCTGGAAGGAGGAGAGATGACTAGAAACGATTCGGTTGGCCGTTTTATATGTGGATTAATTGTCGGAGTAGAGGACCTTGCGCATTTCAGGTAAAATAACAACTCAATGTTTATATCCCAGGACAAATTAGCTTGCAACAGCAAGCTAGCTAAATAGGACAAATTAGCTAGCAAGTGCAAGCTAACTAGCTAAATTGCCATACATGTTTAATGCTTTTTGACCTGTCCCCAAATTAATGTCATTGGTTCAGAGTTTGTTTTGATATTTTAACCTGCTTGTCGTGATCGCGTTTGGTGTAGGGGGACAAAATAAATGTATGCACGATAGCGCACGATGGCGCACGCGTGCAGCCGGTTTGGTTTCCGTGTTAGGCTAGGAAAACATTAACATGGCTGCCATAGCATTATGTGATGTCATGTAAATGACAAATACAGCTTTCTGCCTGCAATTTCAATGGACAATCTCTCTCTCTCTCTCAATAAATCCAAGATGGCGTAGCAGTCAGACGTCTTTGTCTTGTCCCATGTACATATCTTTTTATATCTTTTTATTTTTCTTTGCATTCTTTTAAATATTTTTCCTAAACCCCAACTTCAAAATACTCTCCTGCAACCCGCCTCAACCAATGTGGTGTGGATCTGGGTTTTTTTCTAAAGTATTTCTACTTACATCGGAACTGGAACTCCTCAACTGAAGCTAACTAGCTACCAGCTACCAGCTATCAGTCAGCTAACCACTGCTAGCGGTCATCAGCTAACCTTTAGCTCGGAAAGCTCTCGCCAGTTCGTACAACGCGTTTCAAACCAGAGCATACCGGACCTATTTTTCTCTCCATATCCCCAGATTCCTACCACAAACTCTGAACTTTTTCATCTGGACCATTGCAGCTAGCTAACCGCAACCCGGGTTGAATACTCCTGGCTAACGTTTCCATCCCAGAGCAAGCACCAATTAGCCTGGAGCTAGCCCATGCTATGTTCATCTCCCGGCGAGGGATCCTGGGCTACTCCTGAAGCCCACTCCTCGGCTACAATATCCGGACCCCTTCTACTGCCGGTACGGGGCACAGAACCCTGCCGATTCTTCACGACTGGAATACCGACATAATCTGCCCGAGGATTCCAACAGACCCCCCAGGCTCGACGTCACCTGAAGGCCCATTCTGCTAACCGCGGCCTGCTAGCTATCTAGAGCATATTGGACTGATAGCTGATCCATCGGACAGTTTCTTGGACCCCTCTGCTACTTGGAACTCTACTAATTCCACGACTGGTCTATCGACGTCACCGCACGAAGAGGCAAAAACAGACTTTCCCCCATCGCGACATCCCTCTAAGGCCCTTCTGCTAACTTGCTAGCCCCAGCCTGCTAACTGCTAGGTTGCTAGCCCCGGCCTGCTAACTGTCTGAATCGCCATGTCCCCAGCCAGCCCAACCACTCACTGGACCCATACGATTCACTTGGCTGCGCATGCTTCTCCCTAATATCAATATGCCTTGTCCATTACTGTCCTTGTTAGTGATTACTGTCTTATTTCACTGTAGAGCCTCTAGCCCTGCTCAATATGCAACCATGTTGTTCCACCTCCCACATATGCGATGACATCACCTGGTTTAAACGTCTCTAGAGACTATATCTCTCTCATCATTACTCAATGCCTAGGTTTACCTCCAATGTACTCTCTTCCTACCATACCTTTATCTGTACATTATGCCTTGAATCTATGTTATCGTGCCCAGAAACCTTTTATCTCTGTTCCGAATGTGCTAGATGGCCAGTTCTTATAGCCTTTAGCCGTACCCTTATCCTACTTCTCCTCTGTTCCTCTGGTGATGTAGAGGTTAATCCAGGACCTGCAGTGCCTAGCTCCACTCCTACTCCCCAGGTGCTCTCATTTGTTTACTTCTGTAACCGTAAAAGCCTTGGTTTCATGCATGTTAACATTAGAAGCCTACTCCCTAAGTTTGCTTTATTCACTGCTTTAGCACATTCTGCCAACCCGGATGTCTTAGCAGTGTCTGAATCCTGGCTTAGGAAAACCACCAAAACCCCTGAAATTTCCATCCCTAACTATAACATTTTCCGCCAAGATAGAACTGCCAAAGGGGGCGGCGTTGCAATCTACTGCAGAGATAGCCTGCAGAGTTCTGTCTTACTATCCAGGTCTGTACCAAAACAATTTGAGCTTCTACTTCTAAAAATTCACCTTTCCAGAAAAAGTTTCTCACCGTTGCCGCTTGCTATAGACCACCCTCTGCCCCCAGCTGTGCCCTGAACACCATATGCGAATTGATTGCCCCCCATCTATCTTCTGAGCTCGTTCTGCTAGGTGACCTAAACTGGGACATGCTTAACACCCCGGGCTTCCTACAATCTAAGCATGACGCCCTCAAACTCACACAAATGATCAATGAAACTACCAGGTACAACACCAAATCCGTAAACACGAGCACCATCATAGATATCATCCTAACTAACTCGCCCTCCAAATACACCTCTGCTGTTTTCAACCAAGATCTCAGCGATCACTGCCTCATTGCCTGCATCCGTAATGGGTCTGTAGTGAAACGGCCACCCCTCATCACTGTCAAACGCTCCCTAAAACACTTCAGCGAACAGGCCTTTCTAATCGACCTGGCCGGGGTATCCTGGAATGACATTGACCTCATCCCGTCAGTGGAGCATTTTTCTACAGCTGGCCATGCTTTCCACCTGGCTACTTCTACCCCGGTCAACAGCCCTGCGCTCCCCACAGCAACTCGCCCAAACCTCCCCCACTTCTCCTTCACCCAAATCCAGATAGCTGATGTTCTGAAAGAGCGGCAAAATCTGGACCCCTACAAATCAGCCGGGCTAGACAACCTGGACCTTCTCTTTCTAAAATGATCTGCCGAAATAGTTGCAACCCATATTACTAGCCTGTTTAACCTCTCTTTCGTATCGTCTGAGATTCCCATAGATTGGAAAGCTGCCGCAGTCATCCCCCTCTTCAAAGGGGGAGACACTCTAGACCCAAACTGCTACAGACCTATATCTATCCTACCCTGCCTTTCTAGGGTCTTCGAACCGTACCTTCTCCGCTATGCCCACCGTACCTTCTCCGCTATGCAATCTGGTTTCAGAGCTGGTCATGGGTGCACCTCAGCCACGCTCAAGGTCCTAAACGATATCATAACCGCCATCGATAAGAGACATTACTGTGCAGCCGTTTTCATCGACCTGGCTAAGGCTTTTGACTCTGTCAATCACAACATTCTTATTGGCAGACTCAACAGCCTTGGTTTCTCAAATGATTGCCTCGCTTGGTTCACCAACTACTTCTCCGATAGAGTTCAGTGTGTCAAATCGGAGGGCTTGTTATCCAGACCTCTGGCAGTCTCTATGGGGGTGCCACATGGGTTCGATTCTCGGGCCGACTCTCTTCTCTGTAAACATCAATGATGTCGCTCTCGCTGCTGGTGATTCTTTGATCCACCTCTACGCAGACGACACCATTCTGTATACCTCTGGCCCTTCTTTGTACACTGTGTTAACTAACCTCCAGATGAGCTTCAATGCCATACAACTCTCCTTCCGTGGCCTCCAATTGCTCTTAAATGCAAGTAAAACTAAATGCATGCTCTTCAACCGTTCGCTGCCTGCACCTGCCCGCCCGTCCATTATCACTACTCTGGACGGTTCTGACTTAGAATATGTGGACAACTACAAACACCTAGGTGTCTGGTTAGACTGTAAACTCTCCTTCCAAACTCACATTAAACATATCCAATCCAAAATGAAATCTAGAATCGGCTTCCTATTTCGCAACAAAGCATCTTTCACTCATGCTGCCAAACATACCCTCGTAAAACTAACCATCCTACGGATCCTCGACTTCGGCGATGTCATTTACAAAATAGCCTCCAACACTCTACTCAACAAATTGGATGCAGTCTATCACAGTGCCATCCGTTTTGTCACCAAAGCCCCATATACTACCCACCACTGCGACCTGTATGCTCTCGTTGGCTGGCCCTCGCTTCATACTCGTCGCCAAACCCACTGGCTCCAGGTCATCTACAAGTCTCTGCTTGGTAAGGCCCCGCCTTATCTCAGCTCACTGGTCACCATAGCAGCACCCACCCGTAGCACGTGCTCCAGCAGGTATATCTCACTGGTCACCCCCAAAGCCAATTCTTCCTTTGGCCGCCTCTCCTTCCAGTTCTCTGCTGCCAATGACTGGAACGAACTGCAAAAATCTCTGAAGCTGGAGACTCTTACCTCCCTCGCTAGCTTTAAGCACCAGCTGTCAGAGCAGCTCACAGATCACTGCACCTGTACATAGTTCATCTGTAAATAGCCCATCCAATCTACCTCATCCCCATACTGTATTTATTTATCTTGCTCCTTTGCACCCCAGTATCTCTACTTGCACATTCATTTTCTGCACACCCTACCATTCCAGTGTTTAATTACTATATTGTAATTACTTCGCCACCATGGCCTATTTATTGCCTTACCTCTCTCATCCTGCTTAATTTGCACATGCTGGATATAGATTTTTGTACTGTATTTTTGACTGTATGTTTGTTTATTCCATGTGTAACTCTGTGTTGTTGTATGTGTCGAACTGCTTTGCTTTATCTTGGCCAGGTGTCAGTTGCAAATGAGAACTTGTTCTCAACTAGCCTACCTGGTTAAATAAAGGTTAAATAAAAATAAATAAATAAATACATATATATATGGCTCAGAGTAGCACTATTGTCTCACACGGACAAGGGGGCTCACCATGGAGTAGGGCGGGTTGCCATGGAGATCACCCGCCTTGCCTGCCCATGGGTGGGCCCGCTCATCCCGAACCTGATGAGACACGAGTCATTTCATTACATTCTGGCATTGAACTGTCAATCAAATAGTACTCAATCAAGCATTTAATTGTCAATTACGGGCTGCCCTGTCAATACCACTGGATCAGGGAGGTAATTTCATTACATGAAAGCATAATCAACATCAGTTATAACATCAGCTCAGAATCAAAAACTGCAGACGTGGAATCACAAGGCATGATATACAAGTAACATTTAGCCAAAGAAAAAAGGCAATGTTTTAGAAATATAAGCACTGATAATATACTTATATCTTACACCAAGAACAGACTGAGACAATACTAGGCTAGCTGCTTCACATGCCGATCATGTATATATTCATACCACATCTACTAAAGCGAACATCATGTCAAATCAATAATAATTTTGTTTTCATTATGACATTTGTAATCTATGCCCTAACCGATGAATTGCTTTTCAAAAGTTTCCTAAGCATCCATTGATAATACTGCCAGTCTTTAGCAGGGATGACCAGACCCTTAAGTGAGGTTATTCATTACAATCAGTTGGTCCAACACATTCGTTCAGGGTGAGGTGAGTTACCCCAACATCAATTCGGAGTGCAGGTGCACAAGACCCGATGGTAATGCCTGTGGTAAATTTGGGTTGACTTTGAATATCCCTATGGGGCTAGTTAGGGACCATCCGTAAATTACACAATGTACATGGGACAATATGTTCAAATTCCAATAGCTCCAAATTTCAATGACTTAACCACCCCCAGGACTAAGTTTGGGAAACCCTGTCTTAATATACCAAATCTAAAATAAGGCAAAATCAGCCGTCCTTTAAAAAATGTTTGCCTTCTGCCCCTCTAGAGCAGTTGAATATTCCAGTCACTAGGTGTCACTAAGGATGCTGAGAGTCATATCCACCACTTCACTGAGACTTCTTAGTCACTACACTCACAACAACATAACATGAAAAGGCACAATGTCTGAGTTTCATCACCAGTCAATAGCAATACTTATGGAGATCAAAAGATATAAACACATCAATAGTTAGTGAAAACAAAATCTAAGACATCATGACATCAAACACAAAAGGTCAATTGAAGTTTGCATGAGACAGGTTCAATGAAAGAGTTTGTAGTCCCTACTATTGTCTCGGTTCGATTCTGCTGCGCTACTTCTTTCAACCACTTCTGAGGTTTTTACATGTTACAGAAGAACATTGACTCTTGCTTGCCCATTGACTAAGTGCTTGTTTGACTCAGATGTGACTGGATCACATTACTCAAACAAAATGAAAGGGTACAAAGCCAGCAACGGTCATCTGTCTGTCTCTCTCCGTCTTCAAGAAAGTTTGCCCTCGTCTTTGCTCCCTGTCCCCTCTGTCACCCTGCCACTTCCAGAAAGAGGGAGTGGTATAAAGTGAGTGGAACCCAATCTGTATGGCAGGTCATGAAAGAAGCACACAGGCTTGATGAGGAGGGAGGCAGTGCTATGGTGCTGTCTGGTCACTGATAGTCAACTGTTTATTGCAAATGTGCAAACTCTCTGGGCTGGACTAAACCTCTTCTATGGCTATCCAATTTATCAGGCTTGTCCTACAGAGTGTCCTTAAACCCTGGTCCTACAGGACTTTGTTCCAGCCCAGGACTAACACACATGATTCAACTAACCATCAACCTCTTAATCAGTTGAATCAACAGAGATCAAAAGTGATCAATGTAGAAACAGAAGTATGAGCAAACTTTAATATAAGAAATGGTCGCAAAATACCACCATTCAACCCCAATCACAGCTCTGCGAAACACTGACTTGCTGCCGATGTTCAACTTTGAACAGAAAAAACTTTAGCAGTTTAGAATAATGATATTATTTAATACAAAAGCTTGTTTCCTTCAGTTAGCAAGAAGTGAAAGGTAGGGGCGAGCAGGAGGAATCCGATACCTTGGGCAGAAACCAGAGTAGGTCACAGTACACCATAATAAAAGTCTCATTGAGTGGGCCCTCCTTCACTCTCCTAGCCCAGACTTTCTCCCACTGCTCCGATTTCATTTCCCCCTACCTTCCTTGATATCTGATCCTGTGCAGACGCTCAGGTTTCAGTTTTTACAGCTTAGGCAGCCTATTGCTGTATACATTCCTTTCTCCCCTGCTCTTACCCTGCACTATCCCCTATCCCACCAAGTATCTCCTTGATTACTTACTGTGGCTTATTTTACCATGGTGCACATTAAAGCGGCACAAGATGAAGGAAACACTGTCAGACTGATTTTCTGAGGTATGATCTCTCACAAGGGCACATTGTGTGGTGTTTTTTTTCTTTCTTGCTTTTTCAAGCAGAGGAGAGAGGAGGGAGAAAAGAAAGAACGAACAGTAAAAATGTTTCAAGTAGCAAACAGGCCTTCAGTTTATGGTTAAGGGAGAGAGTTAAACTGTAGCATGTTTGGCAGAGAATGTTTAAGATAGTGGCTTTTGAGATAAATACTGTATCTTATGGAAACATGGAACTAGGGCTACTTTTTCATCTGTATCCACTAGTCTTACTGGTCTTTGTTTAGCAGTAACAATTTTGTCACACTGTTACATACAGTGCCTTCAGAAAGTATTCACACCCCCTTGACTTTTTCCACATTGTGTTGTATTACAGTCTGAATTTAAAATGTATTACATTGAGATTTTGTGACACTGGCCTATACACAATACCCCATAATGTCAAAATGGAATTATATATACTATACTAGTCAAAAGTTTGGACGTGGCTACTCATTCAACGTTTTTTCTTTATTTTTACTATTTTCTAAACTGTAGAATAATATTGAAGACATCAAAACTATGAAATAACACATATGGAATCATGTAGTAACTGTCACGAGCGTTTGTAGAGATGGACCAAGGCGCAGCGTGATTAAAGTTCCACATAATTTATTAAAGTGAAACTATCAAACAAAAACAAGAAACAAACAACGAACCGTGACTACAGAGGTACACATGCACTAACTCAAAATACAAAATTCAATATCCCACAAACACAGGTAGGAACAAACACTACTTAAATATGATCCCCGCCTCCCGGGTGGCGCAGTGGTCTAGGGCACTGCATCGCAGCGCTAGCTGCGCCACCAGAGTCTCTGGGTTCGCGCCCAGGCTCTGTCGCAGCCGGGAGGTCCGTGGGGCGACGCACAATTGGCCTAGCGTCGTCCGGGTTAGGGAGGGTTTGGCCGGTAGGGATATGTCTCATCGCGCTCCAGCGACTCCTGTGGCGGGCCGGGCGCAGTGCGCGCTAACCGAGGGGGCCAGGTGCACGGTGTTTCCTCCGACACATTGGTGCGGCTGGCTTCCGGGTTGGAGGCGCGCTGTGTTAAGAAGCAGTGRGGCTTGGTTGGGTTGTGCTTCGGAGGACGCATGGCTTTCGACCTTCGTCTATCCCGAGCCCGTACGGGAGTTGTAGCGATGAGACAAGATAGTAATTCCTAGCGATTGGATACCACGAAAATTGGGGAGAAAAAGGGGGTAAAATTTTAAAAATAAAAAATAAAAATATGATCCCCAATTAGAGACAACGATTACCAGCTGCCTCTAGTTGGGAATCATACAAATCACCAACATAGAAAATTAAACCTAGAACCCCACATAGAAATATAAACTAGAACACCCCCAAGTAACGCCCTGACCTACTCCACCACAGAAAATAAAGGCTTTCTATGGTCAGGACGTGACAATACCCCCCCTAAAGGTGCGGACTCCGGCCGCAAACCTGAAACCAAAAGGGAGGGTTAGTGTCGGGTTAGTGTCTAGTGTCGGTGACGGCTCTGGTGCAGGACGAAGAACACTCTCATCCCGCGGATCAGCCAGCATCGGGGGCAGCTCTGGTGCGGGACTAGGAATCCGCTCTGCTCGAGGATCAACCCTCTTTGGTGGCGGCTCTGGTGAGGGCCGAAGAACCCGCTCATCCTGCGGATCCAGCCATGAACCCAGGCTGAACACTGTGCCTGGACTGGACCTAGATGCCGCAGGAGGCTCCTGCCATGGAACAGGACTGGACACCGACCCTGGCCTGAACATCGGTGCAGAGGAAGACTCCTGCCATGGAGCGGGACTGGACGCCATGTCTGGACTGGGCATCGGCGCAGAGGAGGGCTCCTGCCATGGAGCTGGACTGGACACCATGTTTGGACTGGACCTCGGCGCAGAGGAAGGGTCCTGCCTTGGAGCTGGACTGGACGCCGTGTTCGGACTGGGCATCGGCGCAGAGGAAGGCTCCTGCCCTGGAGCTGGAGGTTCCGGACCGTGGACCGTCGCAGGAGGTTCCGGACAGTGGACCGTCGCAGGAGATTCCGGACCGTGGACCGTCGCAGGAGATTCCGGACCGTGGACCCTCTCAGGAGGTTCCAGACCGTGGACCGTCTCATGAGGTTCCGGACTGTGGACCGTCGTTGGAGGTTCCGGACTGTGGACCGTCGTTGGAGGTTCCGGACTGTGAAACGTCGCCGGAAGCGCTGGACTGGGATCGTCGACGGAAGCTCTGGACTGGGATCTGTCACCGGAAGCTCTGGACTGGGAACTGTCGCCGGAAGCTCTGGACTGGGATCTGTCGCCGGAAGCTCTGGACTGGGAACTGTCACCGTAAGCTCTGGACTGGGAATTGTCGCGGGAAGCTCTGGACTGGGAACTGTCGCGGGAAGCTCTGGACTGGGAACTGTCGCGGGAAGCTCTGGACTGGGAACTGTCGCGGGAAGCTCTGGACTGGGAACTGTCGCCAGAAGCTCTGGACTGGGAACTGTCGTCAGAAGCTCTGGACTGGGGCTCGTCGCAGGAAGCCTGGTGCGTGGGGCCGGTACCAGACTGGTGACATGGACTTCAGGGCGAGTGCGGGGAGGCGGCACAGGACGTACTAGACTGGGGAGGCGCACTGGAGGCCTGATACGTGGTACCGGTACAGGTGGCACCAGACTGGTGACACGCACTTCAGGGCGAGTGCGAGGAGAAGGAACAGGACGTACTGGGCTGTGAAGGTGCACCGGAGACCTGGTGCATATAGCCTGCATCAATGGTACCGGTTTGATGACACACCGTGCGAGGAGCTAGCACAGGACACACTGGGCTGTGGAGGCGCACTGGAGACCTGGCGCGTAGAGCCGGCACAAATTGTACCGGAACGATGACACACTTTCGCATGGTGAGTGCGAGGAGCTAGCACAGGACGTACTGGGCTGTGGAGGCGTACATCTGGGCGAGTGCGAGGAGCAGGCACAGGACGTACCGGACTGGGGAGGCGCACTGGAGACCTGGTGCGTAGAGCCGGCACACATGGTACCGGACAAATGACACGCTCCTCAGGACGAGTATGGGGAGCTGGCACAGGTGGCATCGGACGGCTAACATGCTCCTCAGGGCGAATGCCGTGCATACTACACCAAACCAACAGCTCTCTCGCTTCACTCTCCTCCAATTTATCCAACAACTCCTCGAAGGTTTCTAACTCTCCCCTCCGTTCACTCTCCTCCAATTTATCCAATAACTCCTCGACGGTCTCTGACTCACCCATCAACTTCGCCGACCACCCCGTGTGCCCCCAATTTTTTTGGGGGGGGAGGCTGCTTCTTGGGGTTGCGTCGTGGCCATGAACCCCGGCGTCGTCGCTGTCCTTCCTTCACCGCTTGCGTCTGCTTCCATGGAAGGCTTTCGTCTCCTGCCATTATCTCTTCCCAAGTCCAGGATGTCCTTACCTCCTGGACACGCTACTTGGTCCTGTTGTGGTGGGATATTCTGTCACGATCGTTTGTAGAGATGGACCAAGGCGCAGCGTGATTAAAGTTCCACATAATTTATTAAAGTGAAACTATCAAACAAAAACAAGAAACAAACAACGAACTGTGACTACAGAGGTGCACATGCACTAACTCAAAATACAAAATTCAATATCCCACAAACACAGGTAGGAACAAACACTACTTAAATATGATCGCCAATTAGAGACAACGATTACCAGCTGCCTCTAGTTGGGATTCATACAAATCACCAACATAGAAAATTAAACCTAGAACCCCACATAGAAAAAATAAACTAGAACACCCCCCAGTCACACCCTGACCTACTCCACCATAGAAAATAAAGGCTCTCTATGGTCAGGACGTGACAGTAAACATATTTTAGATTCTTCAAAGTAGCCACCCTTTGCCTTGATGACAGCTTTGCACACTCTTGGCATTCTCTCAACCAGCTTCACCTGGAATGCTTTTCCAACAGTCTTGAAGGAGTTCCCACATATGCTGAGCACTTGTTGGCTGCTTTTCCTTCACTCTGTGGTCCAACTCATCCCAAACCATCTCAATTGGATTGAGGTCAGGGGATTGCGGAGGCCAGATCATCTGATGCAGCACTCCATCACTCTCCTTCTTGGTCAAATAGCCCTTACACAGCCTGGAGGTGTTGGATCATTGTACTGTTGAAAAACAAATGATAGTCCCACTAAGTTCAAACCAGATGAGATGGCGTATTGCTGCAGAATGCTGTGGTAGCCATGCTGGGGAAGTGTGCCTTGAATTCTAAATAAATCACAGACAGTGTCACAAGCAAAGCGCTCCCACACCATCACACCTCCTCCTCCATGCTTCACAGTGGGAACCACACATGCAGAGATCATCCATTCGCCTACTCTGCATCCCACGGTGGTTGGAACCAAAAATCTCAAATTTGGATTAATCAGACCAAAGGACAGATTTCCACCGGTCTCATGTCCATTGTTCGTGTTTCTTGGCCCAAGCAAGTCTCTTATTATTATTGGTGTGCTTTAGTAGTGGTTCCTTTCCAGCAATTCGACCATGAAGGCCTGATTCACGCAGTCTCCTCTGAACAGTTGATTTTGAGATGTGTCTGTTACTTGCATTTATTTGGGCTGCAATTTCTGAGGCTGGTAACTCTAATGAACTTATCCTCTGCAGCAGAGGTAACTCTGGGTCTTCCTTTCCTGTGGCGATCCTCATGAGAGCCAGTTTAATCATTGCGCTTGATGGTTTTTGCGACTGCACTTGAGTAAACTTTCAAAGTTCTTGAAATGTTCTGCATTGACTGACGTTGATGTCTTAAAGTAATGATGGGACTGTTATTTCTCTTTGCTTATTTGAGCTGTTCTGGACATAATATGGACTTAACTTTTAACAAGGCACACCTGTTAATTTAAATGCATTCCAGTAATTTAAATGCATTCCAGGTGACTACCTCATGAAGCTGGTTGAGAGAATGCCAAGAGTGTGCAAAGCTATCATCAAGGCAAAGGGTGGCTACTTTGAAGAATCTCAAATATAATATTTGAATAACTACCTCATCTCTGTACCCCACACATACAATTATCTGTAAGGTCCCTCAATCGAGCAGTGAATTTCAAACACAGATTCAACCACAAAGACCAGTGAGGTTTTCCGATGCCTCGCAAGAAGGGCACCTATTGGTAGATGAGTAAAAATGTGAAAACAGACATTGAATATCTCTTTGAGCATGGTTTAGTTATTCATTACACTTTGGATGGTGTATTATTTTTATTTCACCTTTATTTAACCAGGTAGGCCAGTTGAGAACAAGTTCTCATTTACAACTGCGACCTGGCCAAGATAAAGCAAAAACAACAACACAGAGTTACACATGGGATAAACAAACCGTAGAAAAATGCTTATTGAAATTCTTGATTATTGAGGATATATCGGTGGTGACAGTGTTTCCTAGCTTCAGTGCAGTGGGCAGCTGGGAGGAGGTGCTCTTATTCTCTATGGACTTTACAGTGTCCCAAATTTTTGGGGAATTAATGCTACAGGATGCAAATTTCTGTTTGCAAAAGCTAGCCTTTGCTTTCCTAACTGACTGTGTATATTGGTTCCTGACTTCCCTGAAAAGTTGCATATCGTGGGGGCTATTCGATACTAATGCAGTACGCCACAGGATGTGTTTGTGCTGGTCAAGGGCAGTCAAGTCTGGAGTGAACCAAGGGCTATATCTATTATTAGTTCTACATTTTTTGAAAGCTTATTTAAGATGGTGAGGTAAGCACTTTTAAAGAACAACCAGGCATCCTCTACTGACGGGATGAAGTCAATATCCTTCCAGGATACCCAGGCGAGGTCAATTAGAAAGGCCTGCTCGCTGAAGTGTTTTGACAGAAAGGCCTGCTCGGGAGCGTTTGACAGTGATGAGGGGTGGTCGTTTGACAGCGGGCCCATTACGGATGCAAGAAATGAGGCAGTGATCGCTGAGATCCTGGTTGAAGACAGCAGAGGTGTATTTAGAGGGCAAGTTGGTCAGAATGATATCTATGAGGGTGCCCATGTTTACCTATTTAGGGTTGTACCTGGTAGGTTCCTTGATCATTTGTGTGAGATTGAGGGCATCTAGCTTAGATTGTAAGACGGGCAGGGTGTTAAGCATATCCCAGTTTGGGTCACCTAACAGTACGAACTCTGAAGATAGATGAGGTGCAATCAATTAACATAGGGTGTTCAGGGCACAGCTGGGGGCTGAGGGGGGTCTATATCAAGCGGCAACAGTGGATTTTTAAAAGTAGAAGCTCAAACTGTTTGGGCACAGACCACTACAGTATGACAGAACTCTGCAGGCTATCTCTGCAGTAGATTGCAACTCTGCCCCCTTTGGCAGTTCTATCTTGACGGAAAATGTTGTATGAAATTTCTGTCACGTTCCTGACCTATTTCTGTTAGTTTGTTGTATGTGTTAGTTGGTCAGGGCGTGAGTTTGGGTGGGCATTCTATGTTGTCTGTTTCTATGTTGGTTTAAGGGTTGCCTGGTATGGCTCTCAATTAGAGGCAGGTGTTTGGCGTTCCTCTAATTGAGAGTCATATTTAGGTAGGTTGTTTCACAGTGTTCGTTGTGGGTGGTTGTCTCCTGTGTCTGTATGTATGTTCGTGCCACACGGGACTGTAGCGTTTGTTTGTAGTCGTGTACCTGTTCGTGCGTTCTTCACGTTATATGTAAGTTCGTGTCCAGGTCTGTTTTCATCGTTTATTTGTTTTGTAGTTTATTCAAGTATAGTTCGTTTTCTGTCTTCGTTGTTTTGTCGTGTCTTAAATAAATCATGTCATCATACCTCGCTGCACATTGGTCTTCAGATCCCTCTCTCCTCTCCTCGTCTGAGGAGGAGGAGGATTTAGAGTATCGTTACAATTTCAGAATTTTTGGTGGCCTTCCTAAGCCAGGATTCAGACACGGTAAGGACATCAGGGTTGGAGGAGTGTGCTAAAGCAGTGAATAAAACAAACTTAGGCTTCTGATGTTAACTTGCATGAAACCAAGACTTTTTCGGTTACAGAAGTCAACAAATGAGAGCGCCTGGGGAATAGGTGTAGTACTGGGGGCTACAAGGCCTGGGTTACCCTCTACATCACCAGAGGAACAGAGGAGGAGTAGGATAAGGGTACGGCTAGAGGCTATAAGAACTGGTCGTCTAAGAACTGGTCATATTTTTATTTATTTAAATGTTTTTATTTCACCTTTATTTAACCAGGTAGGCCAGTTGAGAACAAGATCTCATTTACAACTGCGACCTGGTCAAGATAAAGCAAAGCAATGCGACAAAAACAACAACACAGAGTTACACATGAGATAAACAAACGTACAGTCAATAACACAATAGAAAAATCTATGTACAGTGTGTGCAAATGTAGTAAGGTTAGGGAGGTAAGGCAATAAATAGCACATAGTGTCGAAATAATTACAATTTAGCATTAACACTGGAGTGAAAGATGTGCAGATGATAATGTGCAAGTAGAGATACTAGGGTGCAAAAGAGCAACAACAAAAAAATAACAATATAGGGATGAGGTAGTTGGGTGGGCTATTTACAGAAGGGCTGTGTACAGGTACAGTGATCGGTAAGCTGCTTTGACAGCTGATGCTTAAAGTTAGTGAGGGAGATATAAGTCTCCAGCTTCAGTGACTTTTGCCATTCGTTCCAGTCATTGGCAGCAGAGAACTGGAAGGATAGGTGGCCAAATAAGGTGTTAGCTTTGGGGATGACCAGTGAAATATAGCTGAGCTGAGATAAGGCGGGGCTTTACCTAGCAAAGACTTATAGATGACCTGAAGCCAGTGGGTTTGGCGACGAATATGTAGTGAGGGCCAGCCAACGAGGGCATAAAGGTGGTGGGTAGTGTATGGGGCTTTGGTGACAAAACGGATGGCACTGTGATAGACTACATTCAATTTGCTGAGTAGAGTGAGTAGAGTGTATCAATACATCCAGTCACTACAAAGGTACGGGTGTCCATCCTAACTCAATTTCCAGAGCGGAAAGAAACCTCTCAGGGATTTCACCATGAGGCCAATGTTGACTTTAAAACAGTTACAGAGTTTATTGGCTGTGACGGAAGAAAACTGAGGATGGATCAACAACGTTGTAGTTACTCCACAATACTAACCTAAATGACAGAGTGAAAAGAAGAAACCCTGCACAGAATAAAAATATTCCAAAACATGCATCCTGTTCGCAATAAGGCACTAAAGTTAAACTGCAATAGAAGGTGGCAAAGAAATAAACGTTAAGGCCTGAATACAAAGTGTTATGTTTGGGGCAAATCCAACATAACACATCACTGAGTACCACTTTTCATATTTTCAAGCTTGGTGGTGGCTGCATCATGTTATGTGTACGCTTGTCATCGGCAAGGACTAAGGAGTTTTTTAGGATAAAAAGAAGCTAAGCACAGGCAAAATCCAAGAGGAAAACCTGGTTCAGTGTACTTTCCAACGGACACTGGGAGACAAATTCACCTTTCAGCAAGACAAAAACCTAAAACAGAAGCCCAAATATACACTGGAATCTCTTACCAAGTTTACACTTAAATCAGCTTGAAAGTCTATGGCAAGACTTGAAAATGGCTGTCTAGTAATGATCAACAACCAACTTTCAGAGCTTTAAGATTTTTTTTAAAGAATGTGCAAATATTGTACAATCAAGGTGTACAAAGCCCTTAGAGACTTACCCAGAAAGACTCACAGCTGTAATTGCTGCCAAAGGTAATTCTAACATGTATTGACTCTGGGGTATAAATACTTACGTAAATTAGATATTTCTGTATTTAATTTTCAATAAATTTGCTAAAATTTCTAAAAACAGATTTCCACTTTGTCATTATTGTATTGTGTGTAGATGGGTGAGATAATTAATTTTGAATTCAAGCTGTAACACAACAAAATGTGAAATAAGTCAAGGGGTATGAATAATATAAAATCCATGAACACTTTCAGGGTCAGATTTGATTTAGTACCAGGTGCAAAGTTTAAACCTTGTTTTTCCAGATGGAATTACTGCATCTCAGTCAACATAAAGCCAATTGTAATTGTGGCCCCATAAGAGTCTTGATGGTCAGGAACAGCTTGTTGACACCACAGCACATCCTATAGCCACAAACTGGCTAGGAATGCTATTTGATCGGTCTCTAATTCTATTACCACTTCCTTGATAATCACTTATCTGTTAAGGCTGACATAGAACTGGAATTCACAGTAGTAAGTGAAAGATGTACATTGTACTTGATGTAGACTTTTGCTGTTTTCTGGCTACCATCAGCTCTGAATTGGAACTGTGTTCTTCAATGTTGAAGGAGAATCAGTTAATCTTATATTTGGTTGTACGGAGACATCCAGAATTCTCTACATATGCTGATAATTATACTGTAGATGTGGCACCTTCCACACTTTAAACTAAGGTAATTGCTTTAAACTAAGCTCATTGAGGAGGAGATGGAACAGAAGGATATGACAGCTTTGCTCTGAGTAGTTTTTTTACAACTGATGTCAGTCAGTCACTTCAGAGAATGAATATGACGATTGAGTCATTTTCCCAACAGTGCAGACAACTTTGTCTGTCTGACACTATGAAATTAATTAAACACTTGGACAGCATTTCATAATTTGATTGATGGAGACAAAGAAACAAAATCAAATCCACAGAATACTATTATGTGCTAGTCAAAATAATTCCCATTTAGAATGCCTGTTGGTCCATTGTCTCCCACTGGGCACACAACAGTTGAATTGACGTTGTTCTCACGTAATTTCAATTAAATTACGTTGATATGCCACTCATTTTGTAGAAATTAAAATGAATCAATACATAAATATGGCATCTTAAATGCAATAGGGCTGAATGTAGCACGCATGAGACCAATATTCAAATCCAAATATTGTATGTAGCATGCCTCCACACAATTCACAGCAAGAGAAAAAGGGGTGTTTCTCTGAAACCCAGTACACACACCTCTCAGACGAGAAGAGACATGATGCACACCAAAACGTCTGTAGGCTTTTCTGACAATCTTTGTTCATAATTCCTCTAAATCAATATATAAAAAATAAAACCCATACTCTAACAATAAGCCTATATCTGAATATGCTTTGGGAATTATTCTGTATTGGAAATTGTTTTTCTCAACCCAGGCATAGAATGTGTACAAACAATGAACACATGATGAAACCCTGAGACAAAGCAGCGATAGGTTCCCTGCATGCCATGCCCTCTTCACGTTTTTTCCACAATGTACGACAATTCCATCACAGCAGGAAAATCTATCTTACTGCTAAATATTTAGATCAATACATGGCATGCATAAGTGTACCATTAGGTAGGCTTATAATGTATGCAGAACAGTATAACGCACGATAAACAATGTGATCTTGTCCGGCGTCTGTAGACACACATCTGGAAGCACACCTCTAGCGCTTCGGCTCGTCCACAGCTGGAAAGGACAGATATCGTTTGGCTTGAGTTCACGATGCCGTCTAGAGACGATGTCTAGCGTTAATAATTTGCAGTAAGTCAATTTCCTTTCATTGATCATGATAGTCTCCCCGCGATGTTTCAATTGAAATGCGTAGGCTACGCTCAGTGTTGTTTCTGCGGGAGTAGCGGTAGTAATAGTATAGTGGCACTGTTGACGCCTTGACTGACGCACTGGATTTACCATTTACTTCAATGGAACCATGTGGGCCAAGGAAAACCACACAAATTACTATAATGGGGTCCTAATTCTCCAGAATATGTTTTCCCATTCATTGCCAAAAAGTAAATGTGGGCTACTGTTAGGCCTATGTGGAACAACAAAGACGGTGTAGCCTAGGCTGTATTATAACGCATGGCAAGACATTCTACCCTATCAATTTTTATTCAACCTGCTGTGGACACTGGACTATGAATGGGTTTAATTAATTCCCAAAAATTGATATGACGTTGAACTTATTCGCTATTCATCCAATAAATTGCATTAATGAATCAGGTCTACTCTAAAATGTGAACGAGGATGCGCGCTTTACGCATCCACATATATCACGCGTTTTAATGAGTGCTCTGTTTCCATGCGTAATCACAACCAAGTGGTCCAATGTCGATCACTTACCTTCATTTCTTCGTTGATTTCCCTTTTCACCGGGTGAGCCGGTTTTCTGCTTCTTTTATTTTCGGGGGGTCTGCCCTCTTTTTCCATCTCTGCCATTTTTTATAATAGCTCTGTCAATATTTGCGATTGGGGTAGAGTGGACAAGTGCGAGGCGGGGCCGCTTTAAAGTTGCCCAAAGGCTAATGTCAAGCTGGGGAACAGCCCGGGTGAAGTTGATGATGCCGTTGAGGGCTTGCGTTGCCCTGTTAAGTCAGCCATCTTCTGCCCCTATTTTTCCACGGTCTGTGCGCAAGTTGGTGTGTGTGAGCTGCCTCTGAGTCAAATGAGAGGTTGAGTGAGAAAAAAATCTAGACAGGGGGAGGAGCGTCCCCTGTAACATAATATGACGCTGTTGATCAGAGGTGGGCTATTTCCTCTCGATTTTCCGTAACGTTTTAACTTTGGGCCCTCCTCACCTCACACATGCAATCTTACAACCTAGTCTGGCAGGCTCTCCCACTTCATGAAGGTATTTGCGCCCTATCCTGTCTGCCACTTCTGGACAGATGTTGCTTATCTGTAGCCATTACAGATTTACAATAGAAATTGTGCAAGCCTCTGACAGGTGGTCCCAATCAAGTTCTTGACCTCTTCCATGTGATAGAACCAAGGAGTTTAGGTAGAACTCAGTTGCAACAAAGGCAAAGCTCTAACACACTTGCATGATTTTATGATGAGAAGAGGCAGATGCCCTCCTACTTAACATATTAGCTCCATGACTTTCCACAGGGTGTATCTACTGTAAGGTGGCTTACTTCCTTCCTGGTAGGCTATAATTGATTTTACTATCCTCAATGCAGATGAAGGAAAGGAGAGGCATCATCGTTAATCCACAGAGGAGTCCCAAAAATGGGAGCTCCTTGTTCTAGAAGAAAATGTCCTTGAAATAATATCCCTGTCTAGTCTCTGTTCATAAGCAGATTGTGTAACTCAATGAGTGCATTGTCCCGCGTATGCATGCACAGACAGACAGACAGACACACACACAGCCTGCAGTTCGATATTGTTACATGAACTGAAACATAATAATTATGTTTTTCCTGTAGAATAGTCAACACAAAATGTAATGTAGCACAGCTCCTTCCACTCAACCAGACCCTCCAGACATCTGCAATTGGTAGTTGTGTTATTACACAGGTAGGCTTATATGAGCAAGTTGGTATAAAGTGTTATCAAAATGCTTAATGAAAGCAAACACATATTTAATGAAATTATAGCTATCAGTCATATTTAACAGATTTAGATTTTTTTTCCTGGAATCCATGCTCAACGGCTGCATTTACACAGGCAGCCCAATTCTGCTCTTTTTTTCAACAATTTTGTCTTTTGACCTATCAGATTGGACAGTAGATCGGAATTGGGCTGTCTGTGTAAACACAGCTAAAGATGCTCTAAGGCTGCATTTACACAGGCAGCCCAATTCTAATTGATGTTTTGACCAATCAGATCAGCTCTTTTGCCATTAATTGGCCAAAATATCAGAATTGGGCTGCCTGTGTAAATGCAGCCAAAGTTCTCTGAATAAGAGTGAATTTACATGGTGAAGATCCCACGCTTATAGAGTATGACGTAGATGTAAAAAGTAAACAGCATAGTGGGTCAATTTCCGCAACAACTAACAGCATTGAAGCGCGAAGCTACAACTTCTCCCCTGTTTTGGTGCCCTGGCTACCATGCTGTCAACAGCATGAAGCGAACTCGTGCACATGTGCAGATACTGTGTGTGACTGTGAAAGAGCCTCTCGCTCTTCTCAATATCTGCGGTGCTACTCGTGGCAAAGTCATTTCGCTGAGTACCTTTAATTAGGCAAACTTTTTTATTGGTAGTGTAACAGTTTAACTTTAGTCCGTCCCCTCGCCCCGACCCGGGCGCGAACCAGGGCGCACACATCAACAACAGTCACCCACGAAGCATCGTTACCCATCGCTCCACAAAAGCCGCGGCCCTTGCAGAGCAAGGGGAACCACTACTTCAAGGTCTCAAAGCGAGTGACGTAACTGATTGAAACGCTATTAGCGCGCACCACCGCTAACTAGCTAGCCATTTCACATCCGTTACAGTAGCACACTGGTGCTCCCAACTTAAAAAAGTTAGGAGCACCAAACAATATTTAGGAGCACCAGAAAAAGAGATTAGGCCTAGGCCTATTCTCAATTTAATTCATTTTAAACTCAGGCTGTAGCACAACAAAATGTGGGAAAAAATAAAGGGGTGTGAATACATTCATACTGTATGTCCCTCCGTGCACCTTCTGTGACTTCTACGATTTTAACTCATTAACCACAATATTTCTCCAAGTTTTCACCATCATTGTTAAGCCCTAGTTCTTTTTTTGTTGCTTTGACAAAGTAAGTAATTTCTGAAGATTATTATTTATTTCATGTGATGAGTGATTCAATTACGTCTGTCCCTCATTTAAAGTCAACCTTAAACAAAATCTTGTTTAAAATATTTTTTTATATTTTATTTCAAAAGAAACATTGAACATCTAATAGTCAAATCCTGGTGTAAAAACAGGTAAACTGGTTCTACTCTTTTTGGCCATTTTCTAGTATTTTGTGGTGGAATACTGAGCTGGTTGAGCATAGGCCTAATTTGAAATGTTTTGACAATTTCATTTTTTTGCTTACAATTGCTCTTCCCTGTGCACACAACAAGCTTCCATTCCCCATGTCACAAGAGGATTTATGGCTGATTTTAGATTAAGTCGTCAACCCTGTTACTTTATTTGGCACTTAATAGGCACTTATTTTGTTTCTCTTGAGATGTGAAAACGTTTTTCTTTTATTAAGTTGAACATGTGCTCTGTATGACAGAATGTTAAAATGAGGTGAAATCAAAGTTTTTTTGTTGTTGAAAAGGCACCAATTGCTGGAACGACCCAAATAGGGCTAAGCAATTTTATCAACTTCCACTGTCCTCCCAAGAGTTTCTGAATTGCCTCAGGTGAGGTGAAATGATAGGCTGCAATGTATTGACTTTGCTCGCCGCTGATACAAATGTAACAGCAGCAGGAGCGCACCAGACACGAACACAAATGTAACAACTGTGATGCCAATGACAAATTCTAGCCTACATGGTGGTATCATGTCAGCTTTGTTAGCCTAAATGAGTTTTCAATAATCATATTATATCAAAGACACTTCTTCTGAAGGATATCCAAAATCCGAAGAAAAAAAGCATGTTTTTTCCCTCAATTTTATTTCACCCGAATGTTGGATCCTTCCCAGTTAGTAAAATTAAACAATGTTTTATGTTTTGTCAATTTTTCTACACGCAACACTAATATTTTTCTTTGCTAAAATGCGTGACGGTTAGTACTGAATGACGCGTTTCCCCCAAAAACATTCTTCAACGTTCTCGAACAGATTTTGAGGTACGTTTACTCCGTTAGGTGGGTGTCGCGGGTGTGGCTTGAAGCTATGAGTGCCTTATTCAAAGGCCGGCAATGCATTTTGCCAACCCCTCCCCGTTTTTCAACTGGTTGTTCAGAACCGTACAGTTTCCGTTTAACTGAATGTTGCACACCGTTTTTCCGGCTCGCCACTGGTTAATAAGGCACAAAGTTAATGAGACACAATAAACACCACCAATTTCTACAATTTATCTTCTTAAAACCTGTTTTTAAACCTATCCCTAACATTAACCACAATACTAAGCGTAGGCCTACAATAATCTTAAATTAAGACCATAAAGCAAATGTTTGTTCTCATACATACATTTATTTACGATATAGCGAATAGTGGATGTGCTATCTAGCGGAAATTTATTTTCGTACTGAACGCAGCCCAGGGCACATCAAGCAATAACTTTTGTGACGTTTTTGCGACATACCGTATTGCGTTTCGTCAAGATGGCGGCCTCCTGTGTCAATGTTTAACATTTTAGGTCGTGTGTTACGGTATATTTACTGGACATTTTATAGGATACATCAAAGGGTATAAGTATCAGATTAAGTAGGGTGATAACATTATGTATAATACTTATTTCAGTTAATGTGACTGTCGACAGCGAGGATGATATCCATTATAATAACATTAGGTTCTGTAAATATGGATGGATAGCTAGCTAACAGTTACATATCTAATTTCATCAGTTAATGTAATTTTCCTGCCACCGTTTAGTTTATTTATTTAATCGACATAGCTATCTATACTAGCTTGTGTCAAGCTTGGATATAGACCTGTCAAGGGTTTACTTGATATTTGTTTAAACTTTAATTAGTAAAAGACCTTCAGCTGTAAAGATGACAGTAATTTGGTCTCGGCTCTCGTGCATTGTTTTGCTAAACCGTGGACAGAGGAACATAAGTCTTTTCTCCAACACAACGCCTTCTAATTGGAATAAAGTGGTCTCGGATGCAGAGAAAATAGTGGGTTATCCGACTTCTTTTATGAGCCTACGCTGCTTGCTGAGTGATGAACTCAGTAATGCAGCAATGCACGTGAGGAAACTGGTTGGAACAAAACACCCGTTACTCAACACTGCAAGGTATGGTTTACACACGATCATCTAGTATTGCATACATTACATCATGTTTGTAATGCAAATGTCAAAATGTCAAAAATACACAATTTCATCATACACAATGCAACTCTATATTGGCTGTGGTTTTAGAAGACCTGATTTTATGGACCTGTCATGGTTATGACGTCAATCACCAGCTTTTTAATTTTTAATTTGTTTCACCTTTATTTAACCAGGTAGGCCAGTTGAGAACAAGTTCTCATTTACAACTGCGACCTGGCCAAGATAAAGCAAAGCAGTGTGACACAAACAACAACACAGAGTTACACATGGAATAAACAAACGTACAGTCAATAACACAATAGAAAAGTCTTTATACAGCGTGTGCAAATGGCGTAAGGAGGTAAGGCAATAAATAGGCCATAGTGGCGAAGTAATTACAATTATACAAGTTAACACGAGTGATAGATGTGCAAGTAGAAATACTGGTGTGCAAAAAGTAAATGAAACAATATGGGGATGAGGTAGGTAGTTGGATGGGCTATTTACAGATGGGCTGTGTACAGCTGCAGCAATCGGTAAGCTGCACAGATAGCTGATTCTTAAAGTTAGTGAGGGAGATATGTCCAACTTCAG
Organism: Salvelinus sp. IW2-2015; assembly: GCF_002910315.2. Classification (NCBI taxonomy): domain Eukaryota; kingdom Metazoa; phylum Chordata; class Actinopteri; order Salmoniformes; family Salmonidae; genus Salvelinus; species Salvelinus sp. IW2-2015. The sequence goes on along the minus strand of NC_036849.1, from coordinate 13,528,043 downwards.
CGATTTTTGCAATTCGTTCCAGTCATTGGTAGAGAACTGGAAGGAAAGGCGGCCAAATGGGGTGTTGGCTTTGGGGGTGACCAGTGAAATATACCTGCTGGAGCGGGTGCTACGGGTGGGTGTTGTTATGGTGACCAGTGAGCTGAGATAAGGTGGAGTTTTACCTAGTAGTGACTTATACATGACCTGGAGCCGGCAGGGCGAATATGAAGCGAGGGCCAGCCGACGAGAGCATACAGGTCGCAGTGGTGGGTGGTATATGGGGTTTTGGTGACAAAACGGATGGCACTGTGATAGACTGCATCCAGTTTGCTGAGTAGTGGTGGAGGCTATTTTGTAAATGACATCGCCAAAGTCGAGGATCGGTAGGATAGTCAGTTTTATGAGGGTATGTTTGGCAGCGTGAGTGAAGGATGCTTTGTTGCGAAATAGGAAGCTGATTCTAGATTTCATTTTGGAATGGAGATGTTTAATATGAGTCTGGAAGGAGAGTTTACAGTCTAGCCAGACACCTAGGTGTTTGTAGTTGTCCACATATTCTAAGTCAGAACCATCCAGAGTAGTGATGCTGGTCGGGCGGGCGGGTGCGGGCAGCGATCAGTTGAAGAGCTTTAAGAGCAGTTGGAGGCCACGGAAGGAGTGTTGTATGGCATTGAAGCTCGTTTGGAGGTTTGATAACACAGTGTCCAAAGAAGCACCAGATGTATACAGAATGGTGTCGTCTGCGTAGAGGTGGATCAAGGAATCACCCGCAGCAAGAGCGACATCGTTAATATATACAGAGAAAAGAGTCGGCCCGAGAATTGAATCCTGTGGTACCCCCATAGAGACTGCCAGAGGTCCGGACAACAGGACCTCTGATTTGACACACTGAGCTCTGTCTGAGAAGTAGTTGGTGAACCAGGCGAGGCAGTCATTTGGGAAATCAAGGCCGTTGAGTGTGCCGATTCAGAATACGGTGATTGACAGAGTCAAAATCCTTGGCCAGGTCGATGAAGACGGCTGCACAGTCCTGTCTTTTATTGATGGCGGTTATGATTTTGTTTAGTACACTGAGCATGGCTGAGGTGCACCCGTGACCAGCTCGGAAACCGAATTGCACAGCGGAGAAGGTACGGTGGGATTCGAAATGGTCAGTGATCTGTTTGTTAACTTGGCATTCGAAGACTTTAGAAAGGCAGGGCAGGATGGATATAGGTCTGTAACAGTTTGGGTCTAGAGTGTCACCCCCGCATCTTCCCAAGCATAACTTCTGATAGAGCTGATTCAACCAACTTCTGCCTTCTCGACTGACAAGTTCACCCCCACAACAATGCCCCAAAATGTAGACGCACTAAAGGGCCCGCTTTCTTTCATATAGGCCTGTCGCAGCTGGCACCATATGCCGTCGAGCCACTAGAGCTCACTTTTAGTGACCCAAGCCATGTTGCAGTTACTGGGTACCAGTCTGTGTGTGCCATCATGGCACTCCTTGTCATGGACGTTGACATGAAAGCAAACAGATCTGGGACCAGGCAATGCTGCAGTTAGTTACGAAATGTGGCGATGAATTATGTAAACAATGCCATGCATATTTACATAGAAAAATGCTAAACGTCCCTTGTCTGTCACGAATGTTGAATACAATTATATTTAAACTTACTCTGCCGATTGTCTGTGGTGTTGGTGGTCAATCTCTAGTCGAAATCTGAGAGAAATGATCCACAGGAAAGTATTATTATTATTAAACCTACTTCAAAAAGTGGGTCTATGGGCCTCCCGAGTGGCACAGCTGTCTAAGGCACTGCATCACAGTTCTTGAGGTGTTACTACAGACCTGGGTCGATCCCAGGCTGTGGCACAGCAGGACCTGACCAGGAGACCCATGAGGCGGCACACAACCCAGCGTTGTCCGGGTTAGGGGAGGGTTTGGCCGGTTGCGATTTCCTTGTCCATCACGCTCTAGCGACTCCTTGAGGCGGGCTGGGCGCATGCAAGCTGACTCGGTCGCCAGCTGGACGGTGTTTCCTATGACACATTGGTGCGGCTGGCTTCCGGGTTAAGCGAGCAGTGTGTCATGCATACTAACCGAAGTCTTACAGGTGTTTACATGGTTTTGTTTAAATTTTGAGCAGCTGAACACACTACGGACAATCGGGCAGAGTGTAAGTTCAAATATAATTTTATTTAACATTCTTGCTTGCAGAGAACCTGAGAGGACCAATTCATGATTCTATATTTGGTGCACTGACTCTGTCATGTTAGGTTGTATTTTGAGTGGACAATTCCTTTTAATTTATCATAATTCAATTTAATTAGAAAACCCATTGTTTCTGGTGCCTCAGTACAGTCTACGCCAGGGGTATTCCATTCTTACCCTACAAGGTCCGGAGCCTGCTGTTTCTCTGTTCTACCTGATAATTAATTGCAGCCACCAGCCACTGTCTTCGAGGTCTGGAGTTAAGTTTGAGGGGTCTACGCTATAGGCTAAGTGTGTCAAAGATGCTGGTATTGAGAGCAAGTGTGATTGACTAGATGGTTGTAATTAACCATCCTTATGTTTCAGAAAAGTTTGAATTTCTTATTTTATTTCATGGTTGCTTTTACAGGTCCCAGAGGAAGATGCTGGTGTGTCTTCTTGTTTCTCTGAGCTGTAGAGGAGTGAGCTGGGTACAGTGGCTACCCCCTTGTGGCTTGTACTGGCAATTTAAATATTCTCCTCTCCTCGTACAGTGCCTGCTGGTATTGGGTGCAAAGTTATGTGTAGACTAGAGTGACCTCCTCTGACAAATAGTGTCATCCAGTAAATGGATCCAGTTGCTTCTTAAAACAGCCTACAGTAAATCAAATGGAGGATTTAAATATAATAAAAAGACACAATGATGCATTGTGGATCATGGAATGACAACTAAAAGAAAGCCAATTTTGGTGATTTTCCTTCAGTGAATTGTAGTCTACTAAAAGGTGAAACAAAATAAACGTATTGTTTTATTATTCCATGTCTCTAAATGTGTCTAATTTAAATGAAAAGTCCCATGGAATCTGTGCTGTTTAGATTATGTTAAATTATCAACCCCAAATGAGTGTGTGACATTGACAGAGTGACATTAACTGATCTAAACATTTGACCTCTGTTAGAGGTTAAAACGTTGATTTTGTAGTACACCTATCACTTAGTTCAAATGTATTAATTACAGCCTCGTAGCTGAATTTGACCAAATTACCCATTAAGCATTTACCCTCCCACCACCTCAACAAAGGTATTGCAGGGGAATATATCTTATTTTTTACCTCTCTAAACTATCAGCTAGATAGAGTCCATTCGGAAAGTAGTCAGACCCCTTGACTTACAGCGTTATTATAAAATGTATTACATTTCCCCCTCATCAATCTACACATACTACCCCATAATGACAAAGCAAAAAAGGTTTTTGGAAATGTTTGCTAATTTATACATTTTATTTTTAAGTATCACATTTACATAAGTATTCAGACTTTGTTGAAGCACCTTTGGCAGCGATTACAGCCTAGAGTCTCCTTAGGTATGATGCCTCAAGCTTGACACACCTGTATTTGGGGAGTTTCTCCCATTCTTCTCTGCAGATCCTCTCAAGCGCTGTCAGGTTGGATGTGGAGCGTCGCTGCACAGCTATTTTCGGGTCTCTCCAGAGATGTTCGATCGTGTTCAAGTCCAGGCTCTGGCTGGGCCACTCAAGGACATTGAGAGACTTGACCCGAAGTCACTCCTGCGTTGTCTTGACTGTGTGCTTAGGGTCGTTGTCCTGTTGGAAGGTGAACCTTCACCCCAGTCTGAGGTCCTGAGCGCTCTGGATCAGGTTTTCATCACGGTTCTCTCTGTACTTTGCTTGGTTAATCTTTTCCTCGATCCTGACGAGTCTCTCAGTCCCTGCCACTGAAAAACATCACCACAGAATGATGCTGCCACCACGCTTCACCGTGGAGATAGTGCCAGGTTTCCTCTAGACGTGACACTTGGCATTCAAGCCAAAGAGTTCAATCTTGGTTTCATCAGACCAGAGAATCTTGTTTCTCATGGTCTGAGAGTCTTTAGGTGCCTTTTGGCAAACTCCAAGCGGGCTGTCGTGCTTTGTACTGAGGAGTGGCTTCCATCTGGCTACTCTACCATAAAGGCCTGATTGGTGGAGTGCTGCAGTGATGGTTGTCCTTCTGGAAGGTTCTCCCATCTCCACAGAGGAGCTCTGGAGCTCTGTCAGAGTGACCATCGGGTTCTTGGTCACCTCCCTGACCAAGGACCTTTTCCCCCGATTGCTCAGTTTGGCCAGGCGGCCAGCTATAAGAAGAGCCTTGGTGGTTCCAAACTTATTCAATTTAAGAATGAAGGCCACTGTGTTCTTGGGGACCCTCAATGCTGCGGAAATGTTTTTGTACCCTTCCCCAGATCTGTGCCTCGATCCAATCCTGTCTCGGTGCTCTACAGACACTCCTTTGACCTCATGGCTAGATTTTTTTCAACTGTGGGACCTTTATATAGATAGGTGTGTGCCTTTCCAAATCATGTCCAATCAATTGAATTTACCACAAGTGGACTCTATCAAGTTGTAGAAACATCTCAAGGATGATCAATGGAAACAGGACGCACCTGAGCTAAATTTTGAGTCTCATAGCAAAGGGTCTGAATACTTATGTAAATAAGGTATTTCTGTTTTTATTGTTAATACATTTGCAAAAATGTCTAAACCTGTTCTCTCTTAGTCAATATGGGGTATTGTGTTTAGGATTGATGAAGGGGAAAAAATTAAGTCTGTAATGTATCAAAATGTGGATAAAGGAGTCTGAATACTTTCCGAATACACTGTAGTTAGATTACCCTCCAGTGCCATCTCTCTTCATTGGGGATGAATGGCTCCTCACTGTAAGAAATAAGGAATAGGACATGGAATGATAGTGCTGGAATCCAATCCCGCCATTGCAGACGAGTGTGTTGGAAACTGTAGCTCAAGGGTGTAATAACCTATACACCTAAATCTGATATGACAATCCATTTGGGTGTTGTAGTGCGGGGGCGAAGTGGACCTCTGACAGTCTGACTCCTCACTGTCAGCTTGGGTTGGCTGGTTCCTATTTCCTACTGTGTCTCTGCCCAAGACGTGGCGCAGATAAAAATATCCACAATAGCAGACAGGCAGACCCTTGTGGAGTTGTGTTTCGGTTTTCCCTTTCCTTTCATTCTAAAAAATGCAGCTCAGCTAACTTTGCTCAAAGTCTGGAGTTAGTGTGGCCATGCAGGAAAAAGGAACTTTCACTTTGTAGCAGGGAAAGACCTTGACACAGTTTGACTTTTCTCTTCAAGTGGCTTCCATTATTTTTGACTGAGTTTTGTCTTCCTTTTTTTTGTTTGTCACATTTAGGGTTTCAGGAAATATTTAGAGGTAGATGTCAAATTCTATTTTGTACACGAAAGAGTTTATCCAAATGTTACTTTTATGTGCTTAAGGCTTCAGTGGTTGTGCACTCACTTAAGAAATGGTTATTGCTGCTTTACCCCAAAAATTGGCTAACTAGGCCTACATTCGATACATTTGAATAATTGTGCAGGTCTAGGTAGAGGACCGGTAGATAAGATTCAGAGAGCACTGTGATAAATGTTGGCTAACATTTAGTCCTACCCATTAAAATGACATTGACCCATCTCTCTCCCTCTTTCCCTCTCTCCCAGCGCTCATCCCAGCCCCACCCCTTTGCAGGAGGGTGATTATGATTGATTGATGTGCCATGGTGTAGAGACTGGCATGCATATTAATCATTTGTCATCTTCAGGCTGCGGACTTGGCCAGTCTCGCCATAGGCAGACAAAAATTTTGGTGTGGTTGCCGTTGTTTAATTGAAAGCTATAGGAATTCCAGTGTAATTTCACCCCTCGTAATGTCAGTTTTTACCTTTTGAATACATATTTTTTGGTTACAGAAAGTGCTTCGAGAGGCTAGTCAAAGACCATATCACCTCCTCTCTCGCCAATGCACTCAACCCTCTCCAATTTGCCTACCGCCTTGACAGATCCACGGACGACACAATCGTCATTGCACTGCACACTGCCCCTACCCACCTGGACAAAAGGAATGCTTATGTGAGGATGCTGTTCATTGACTACATCTCGGCCTTCAATACCTTAGTGCCCTATAAGCACTTTACAAAGCTCACAGCCCTGGGTCTGAACTCCTCCCTATGCAACTGGGTCCTGGACTTCCTGACGGGCCGCCCCCATGGGGTGAAGGTAGGCAACATTACCTCCTCGACACAGATTCTCAACACGGGGGCCCCACAAGTGGCATCCTCAGTCGCTTGCTGTACTCCCTGTATACCCACGACTGCGTGGCCTCACACAGTTCCAACTCCATCATGAAGTTCGCTGACGACATGACAGTATTAGGCCTGGTTACCAACAACGATGAGGCGGCCTACAGAGAGGAGGTAGGCACTTTCATGGCGTGGTGCCAGGTAAACAACCTCTCCCTCAATGTCAGCAAGGAGCTGATTGTGGACTTCAGGAGGATCCAGGCTGGACACGCCCCCATCAACACCAGGTGTCGCAGGAAGGCCAAGAAGATCATCAGGGACCCCAGCCACCCAAACCATGCCCTGTTCTCCCCGCTTCAATCGATCAGACGCGGGCAGTACAGCAGCATCATGACAACTGGAAGACTGACTAATAGTTTCTCCCATCAGGCTGCTGAATAGCCAACCCTAGTCAGCTACCTTCCCCCCCCCCAAACGGACTTTTACTCTGCTCCCACCTCAACGACGTTCATCACTGTTGTTAATATGTATATTAGAGTTTAAAAAAAAGAAGTTTAATCATTTTTGTTTTTATTTCACTTGGTCCCCACACATGCTGCTCCCCCTATGGTCATTCCACCCCACCCCTTCAACAGTCTTTACTCTGCCTCCACCCCAATGGACATTTAATTTATTCATCACTGCTACAGTTGTTATGACGTGTGTGTGTGTATAGTGCTATTTATATTGTAGTTTTTTTAATTACCATTTTCATTGTTTTATTTCACTTGGTCCTGCATGTTGAAGCTCGGAGCCTAAAATGTTCACTGTACTCTGCAATCACACCTGAAACCCTGTACATGTGACTATTAAAAACTAAATCTCTGAATCTGATGTAGGAGGTATTTTAGAAACCTGGTAAAAGTGTTGTGGTTCACCTAGGCTACATGCTGTTCTTTTTGTTACCATTACGAACACTGGAAAGTATCAGACCACAACTTACATTATTTCATGTGATGGTTTTTGTTAGGGTCCATTGGATTTAACAGATCTAATTAGACTTGTCACTTTCCTCGCTTATCTATTGCACTTACCGTATCTCCTATCATCTCCCTTTTTTATTTCTCTCCATTCCCCTCTCCCTGCCCGTCTCTCTCCCTTTCCACTCCTCTCTCTTCCTCCACCTCTTTCTCCCGCTCTCTTCTTCCTCTGCCTTTTGCTCTCCCTTCATTTTCTGTCTGTCTCTTTCCTCCCCTCTGCCTCACTCCCTCTCCCCAGCTCTCTCCCCTCCCTGTGGTGCAGGGCTGGGTCAGGGGGAGGGAGACTGTCTTGTGGACGCTGGTGTCTGGGCTCGAGCAGAGTGGGCGGTGCTCGGTGTCTACTCGGGGCTCTAACGAGAGTGTGATTCATGGCACAGGGGGCACCCTGGGGACAGGATTAGATGTGCTCTGTCTAAGCGCTCCCCTGGGACCATAGATATTTTATCTCCAGAGTGGCAAGACCAGTGCTAGACTTGCAGCTCTGCTTGAACTGCATGTTGTGCCACAGCTGATCAATATGGTTTGGTCTTTAATGAATCATAAGTCTCTTTGTTTATTTCACCTTTATTTAACCAGGTAGGCCAGTTGAGAACAAATTCTCATTTACAACTGCGACCTGGTCAAGATAAAGCAAAGCAGTGTGACAAAAACAACAACACAGAGTTACACATGGGCTAGACAAACGTACAGTCAATAACACAATAGAACAATCTATATACAGTGTGTGCAAATGTAGTAAGATTAGGGAGGTAAGGCAATAAATAGGCCATAGTGGTGAAATAATTACAATTTAGCATTAACACTGGAGTGATAGATATGCAGATGATGATGTGCAAGTAGAGATACTGGGGTGCAAAAGGGATGGGGGGGATGAGGTAGTTGGGTGGGCTTTTTACAGATGGGCTGTTCTATAAGCTGTGATCTGTAAGCTGCTTTGACAGCTGATGGTTATAGTTAGTGAGGGAGATATAAGTCTCCAGATTCAATGACTTTTGCCATTTGTTCCAGTCATTGGCAGCAGAGAACTGGAAAGATAGGCGGCCAAAGTAGGTGTTGGCTTTGGGGATGACCAGTTGCAGCGCGTGCTACGGGTGGGTGTTGCTATGGTGACCAGTGAGCTGAGATAAGGCAGGGCTTTACCTAGCAAAGACTTATAGATAGACCTGGAGCCAGTGGGATTGGCGATGGATATTTTTTTGTTTGACCTTTTATTTAACTAGGCAAGTCAGTTAAGAATAAATTCTTATTTTCAATGACAGCCTAGGAACAGTGGGTTAACTGCCTTGTTCAGGGGCAGAACGGCAGATTTTTTACCTTGTCAGCTCAGGGATTTGATCTAGCAACCTTTTGTTTACTAGTCCAACACTCTAACCACTAGGCTACCCGCCACCCCAATGTAGTGAGGGCCAGCCAACGAGAGCATACAGGTCGCAGTGGTGGGTAGTAAATGGGGCTTTAGTGACAATGGCACTGTGATAGACTACATCCAATTTGCTGAGTAGAGTGTTGGAGGTTATTTTGTAAATGACGTCAAAACTTGCTTATTTAAAGCTACTCTGTGAGATGTATATTTGTTTCCATCAAAGAGTGGAGTCCACCAACAAACAGGAAGTAGTGGAGCAATATTCTGAGGTCCATTCAATGACATACATTTTCACAAATAGCAAATCAAGTTCTTCTCTCACCTCCCCATAGCTGTGCTCTCAGGTGGACACTTTCCCCTAGCAATTAAAAAAAGTTTGTCATTTCAGCTACTGAAAATGTTTATCTAACTCAGAGCTCTTGACTGAATAAAAAGCCCCTTCACTATTTGCAATGATGTAGCCCAAATAATCTTTGGCAATGCAGCTGAATTAATGATGATCTTGAAAAGCAGTTGTCTTCATGAGTGTGTTGACCTTTCTCTATACGTCACCCCCATGAAGCAGCAATTAGCCATTTTGTTTGCTTAGCGATGATGTGAGAGGGAATAAAGGGATTTCTGGGGCACCCCTGGAGAGAGGTGGTGAAAGCTACACACAGCCTCATTAGCATAGTTGCACCACATCTCATTTCCATACAGTTACTGGCCATTTTCTTTGTCATTGTTAAGAGGTTGCTTACTTAGCCTGCCATCCCAAGTCAATTCCCTGCTTGTCAGAATGGATTTTTGAATGATGAAAATATATCGTTTTTTTTTTTCTTACTCCTGAAGGACATTTCTTTAAATGTGTGGGAACGAACAAATATCCTACATGAAATGGCCAATTTATTCAAATTCTAGATTTGGCACAAGGGCTGCCTGTTTTATGGATTTTCTGTGTATGAAACAGTGTATTCCCACATTTATAAACCCTTACCCAACAATAAATGTGTAATTGATGCTTGTCCCTCTTCTCAGGGGCTTTGTCTATGACAGTAGAAACAACCTTCAGATGAGGGGCCTGGTCGTCCTACTGATGTCCAAGGCAGCCGGTCCCAGCCAGCACAAAGCCTCAGACCTCTTCCCCCAGGACATGATCAGTGGCATCTACCCCAGGTAAACACGCCTCTCTGGGGCTTTGTCTTCACATTCCTTTATCTTCCTTTCCTTAACTCCTTTCCTTTATTACCACTGACTTGGTGAAAAGACAGGAAAATACTTGTCATTGCTCCTGATCTGACAGCACCCACACACACCAGCTCCAATTTATGTCCTTTTTTCTGATGACGACATTCACTCACACACGCACACGCACACACCGCACATACACAGAATGTTGCCCAGAAGAGGGAATTCTCTGTGAAGATCACTCTACAACCATGCCAAGTGGTTACCAGAAGTCGCTGTTGTGTTTGGCAGGTGATGCGCTGGGTGTCTGAATGGCCCTTTTCTCCTAGCTGGCAAGCAGCGCTGCCTCTACTATAGGATCAGTGAGGGAGTCTGTCAAGCAGGGCGGGTAGAGGGGATATTGGGGGGTGGCTGAAATTAATATGCTTACAGTCTGACTTGTCCATGGTTAATCATTTGGTAAGATTAAGGCACCAGCTATTGACATGACCAACTATTCAGATTAAAGAGAATGAACGGTATCTTCAAACTAATGTATTTTGAAAAATATATATATTATTTTTTGTACTCGACGTGGCAATGTAGGGTTCATACATGTATAGTACACCATTTATATTTTCCTGGCGGAGAAAACCTAGCAGTACATTGAATGCATAAAATATTTGGAGTGGCTGCGATTCCTGATTTTCTGGAACCTGGAAGTTTTGGACTAAAGAGAGATATTTCTGCGCATGTGCAGGATCTGCTTTTTATTTTAACTAGGCAAGTCAGTTAAGAACAAATTCTTATTTACAATGACGGCCTACACCGGCCAAACCCGGACGACGCTGGGCCAATTGTGCGCCGCCCTATGGACTCCCAATCACGTCCGGATGTGATACAGTCTGGAATCGATCCAGGGTGTCTGTAGTGACACCTCTAGCACTCGGATGCAGTGCCTTAGACCGCTGCGCCATTCGGGAGCGCAAGCATGACGCAACAGGCAGTCTAGAGATTTCATGTAATTTTTTCAGAAGGGGAGTTAGCCTACATGCAGCTATTTATGCAAGCTATATACAAAGTATATCAACAAGCAAGACACAGAGAGTCAATAGCGATTTAATGGGCAACCATTGGCTATTGGGAGGCAGAGTTCTTTTTTCAGCAACTTTGGCAATATGGCAGCATAACTATAAAGATTACATCACATAAAACGCGTATAGTTTTGCCCCAATGCAATGTATTGTGCAATATCTGTTACAAAATACAGATAGCCTTCATATATATTTTTGGGAAGGTTCGCTCAAATCGCCACCAAGTTTTTATTTTAGCTGTTCAGAAATACAGTACCAGTCAAAAGTTTAGACGCACCTACTCATTTTCTTTATTTATATTATTTTCTACATTGTAGAATAATAGTGAAGACATCAAAACTATGAAATAACACATGGAATCTTGTTGAATCCAAAAGTGTTAAACAAATCAAAATATATTTATATTTGAGTTTCTTCAAAGTAGCCACCCTTTGCCTTGATGACAGCTTTGCACACTCTTGGCATTCTCTCAACCAGCTTCATGAGGAATGCTTTTCCAACAGTCTTGAAGGTGTTCCCACATATGCTGTGCACTTATTGGCTGCTTTTCCTTCACTCTGCGGTCCAACTCATCCCAAACCATCTCAATTGGGTTGGGGTGGTTGTGGAGGCCAGGTCATCTGATGCAGCACTATCACTCTCCTTGGTCAAATAGCCCTTACACAGCCTGGAGGTGTGTTGGGTCATTGTCCTTTTGAAAAACAAATGCTAGTCCCACTAAGTGCAAACCAGATGGGATGGCGTATCACTGCAGAATGCTGTGGTAGCCATGCGGGTTAAGTGTGCCTTGAATTCTAAATAAATCACTGACAGTGTCACCAGAAAAGCACCCCCATACTATCACACCACCTGGAGATCATCCGTTCACCTACTCTGTGTCTCACAAAGACATGGCAGTTGGAACCAAAAATCTCAAATTTGGACTCATCAGACCAAAGGACAGATTTCCACCGGGTTAATGTCCATTGCTCGTGTTTCTTGGCCCAAGCAAGTCTCTTCTTCTTATTGGTGTCCTTTAGTAGTGGTTTCTTTGCAGCAATTCGACCATGAAGGCCTGATTCACGCAGTCTTTGAACAGTTTATGTTGAGATGTTTATGTTGTTACTTGACCGCTGTGACGCATTCATTTGGACTGCAATATGAATGTATCCTCTGCAGCAGAGGTAACTCTGGATCTTCCTTTCCTGTGGCGGTCCTCATGAGAGTTTCATCATAGTGCATGATGGTTTTTGCGACTGCACTTGGTAGAAACTTTCAAAGTTCTTGAAATGTTCCGTATTGGCTGACCTTCATGTCTTAAAGTAATGATGAACTGTCATTTCTCTTTGCTTATTTGAGCTGTTCTTGCTATAATATAGACTTGGTCGTTTACCAAATAGCCCTATCTTCTGTATACCACCCCTACCTTTTCACAATACAACTGATTGGCTCAAACAGATTAAGAACAATAAATTCCACAAATTAACTTTTAATGAGGCACACCTGTTAATTGAAATGCATTCCAGGTGACTACCTCATGAAGCTGGTTGAGAGAATGCCAAGAGTGTGCAAAGCTGTTATCAAGGCAAAGGGTGGCAACTTTGAAGAATCTCAAATATAAAATATATTTTGATTTAACACTTTTGGCTACTACAAGATTCCATATGTGTTATTTCATAGTTTTGATGTCTTCACTATTATTCTACAATGAAAAAATAAAGAAATCCTGAAATGAGTAGGTGTCCAAACTTTTTACTGGTACAGTATGATGCAAAGACATAGGCTACATCATAATGTCGTTCAAATTGGTTGAGCGGTTCAGAAAAGGATGAATAAAGCATAGAGTAAAGAGAGTTACTTGAACGTGTGTGTAAAATAACACAACATGATTCGAATCCTTAGTTTAGAGAAAGTAGTTTCTAGAGGGGCAGGCGGGCGGGAGAACTCTGTAATCGTAGCCTTGGTTTAAAATATTTAGTAATTGTGAGTTGCGCGCTCGTCCCTTTCATTGTGAAACTGCAATTACAAATTCATAACATACTGTATTGTACGAATTGGAGGACGCAACATATCAATCATACGAAATGGATAATGGACATCCACAAATGCATACGTAACATATCATAATAAATGGAGGGACACAAATGTATTGTCAACACGATCAGAAACACTCTGCTCACAACCATTTATCTTTTAAATTGTGTCGCTGGCATTTTTTTGGAATTTTGGAATATAACTTGTGCAGTATGCTTTTAACAGGCGCGAGCCCATCTTTATCCTGTTGGCACAACACTAACTTTTTATGCGCTCGAGAAATCTATAGTGAATCAAACGTTCACCTTTCACTTTTTAGATAAGAAAATATTGACCTAACTTTTTGTTATGTCAACCATCCATCAAAATCAAATAATTACATGTGTCTGCCTTTTGTCTTTATAAACGTTCACACACGTATTCCATGATATGGGGTAATCTGGGCAACATTAACTGTTGATAATCATTCATCACGTAATGTAATCATATGCTATATATAACCAATACTCAACTTCCAAGGAAATAGGGTATTTGATGCAAACATAAGTATACTTTTCCATTGTATAAATTTCCATTAAAGTATTTATAGATACAAAGTGCTTTCATTTCTAAACGGTAAAACAAAGTTGTATGAAAATACCCTCAAATAAAAGGTCACATTCTGTACTGTTGCCTCAGATGAAACATTTTATTTCAAATCCAAAGTGAGTATAGAGCCAAATTAAACATTTTAGCTACACTTTCCAAATAAATAGAGGGGAGTGTATGTTCGCTGTCAGCTGGTGGCTACTATAGGGAAGTTACAATCTAATGAAGCATTTTGTTAAATAACAAATTATTTTAGTCCAGGGGTCATGTTAACCCAGGATTCTGCGTTTTTTATGCAGAAAAGGAAAGAAACTGCTTTTACAAAAAAAAAGGTCTTTTCTCCGTTAAAATGGAAGATTAACATTAGGAAGTGTAGCTGGCTACATTCTTTCTATGATTAACATTAGAATTAGAATTGCCATGCATTGTTTTTACAAAAATACTAATTAACTTGTGTGGCACATCTGTCTGTTGTCATTTGATGAATTTTTTTGTTGTTGCTGAAATGTGTTTCACAAAATGAAAAGATGAAATGTCTTGTCAATAAGTATTCAACCCTTTTGTAATGACCATCCTAAATAAGTTCAGTAACAATGTGCGTAACAAGTCACATAAGTTGCATGGACTCTGTGTGCAATAATTGTTTTTAACATGATTTTTAAATGACTACCCCATATCTGTACCCCACACATACAATTATCTGTAAGATCCCTCAGTTGAGCAGTGAATTTCAAGCCCAGATTCAACCACAAAAACCAGGGAGGTTTTCCAATGGTTCGCAAAGAAGGGCACCTATTGATAGATGGGTAAAACAAATAAAAAAGCAGACATTGAATATCCCTTTGAGCATGGTGCAGTTATTAATTCACTTTGGATGATATCAATACACCCAGTCACTACAAAGATACAGACACCCTTCCTAAATCAGTTGCAAAAAAAAAAATATATATATATAAGGAAACCACTAAGGGATTCCACCCTGAGGCCAATGGTGATTTTAAAACAGTTAGAGTTTAGTGGCTGTGATAGGAGATAACTGAGGATGGAACAACAACATTGTAGTTCCTCCACAATATAGAAAATAAATAAATAATAATACAAATATTCCAAACCATGCAAACTTTTTGTCCAGAATACAAAGCATTATGTTTGGGGCATATCTAACACAACACATCACAGAGAACATATTTTCAAGCATGGTGGTGGCTGCATCATGTTATGGGTATGCTTATCATTGGCTAGGACTAGGGAGTTTTTTAGGATAAAAAGAAACAGAATGGAGTTAAGTACAGGCAAAATCCTAGAGAAAAAAAACATGGGAATTGCAAAGGAAATTCATATTTCAGACTGTCCAATAAAAATAAAAGATAGGCAAAAGAACAGACACTGGACAGAGGAACTCATCCTAGAAGGCCAGCATCCCGAGGTCGCCTCTTCACTGTTGACGTTGTGACTGGTGTTTTGTGGGTACTATTTAATGAAGCTGCCAGTTGAGGACTTATGAGGCGTCTGTTTCTCAAACTAGACACTCTAAAGTACTTGACCTCTTGCTCAGTTGTGCACCGGGGCCTCCCACTCTTTCTATTCTGGTTAGAGACAGTTTGATCTGTTCTGTGAAGGGAGTAGTACACAGCGTTGTATGAGATCTTCAGTTTCTTGGCAATTTCTCGCATGGAATAGCCTTCATTTCTCAGAACAAGAATAGACTGACGAGTTTCAGAAGAAAGTTATTTGTTTCTAGACATTTTCAGCTTGTAATCGAACCCACAAATGCTGATGGTCATAGATACTCAATTAGTCTAAAGAAGGCCAGTTTTATTGCTTCTTTAATAAGCACAACAGTTTTCAGCTGTGCTAACATAATTGCAAAAGGGTTTTCTAATGATCAATTAGCCTTTTAAAATGATAAACTTGGATTAGCTAACATAGCGTGCCATTGGAACACAGGAGTGATGGTTGCTGATAATGGGCCTCTGTACGCCTATGAAGATATTCCTTAAAAAATCTGCTGTTTCCAGCTACAATAGTCATTTACAACATTAACAATGTCTATACTGTATTTCTGATCAATTTGATGTTATTTTAATGGACAAAAAAATGTGTGTTTCTTTCAAAAACAAGGACATTTCTAAGTGACCCCAAACTTTTGAATGGTAGTGTATGTTCCTGAGTGGCCTAGTTACAGTTTTGACTTAAATTGTCCTGAAAATCTTCAGCAAGACTTGAAAATGGCTGTCTAGCAATGATTAACAACCAACTTGACAGAGCTTGAATTTAAGTAATATTGGGCTAATACTGTACAATCCAGGTGTGCAAAGCTCATAGACTTATCCAGAAAGACTCACAGCTGTAATTGCTGCCAAAGGTGATTCTAACATGTATTGACTCGGCGGTTTTAATCATTATCTAATCAAGATACTGTATATTAGTGTTTTATTTTCCATACATTTTGTTAGATTTTTTCCCACTTTCACATTAGAGTATTTTGCGTAGATCATTGACAAGAAACTACAATTAAATCCATTTTAATCACACTTTCTAACACAAAAAAATGTGGAAAAAGTCATGGGTGTGAATACTTTCTGAATGCACTGTATGTGACATCGTGTTCACTTTTCAGATACCCTTTTTGGCTCTTGAGTGCTACTTTTAAAGCTACTGGCTTAAAGTATACACTACCTCTACATCATTCTTTTTTTAAGTGACACTACTCATAATGCAAGATGTTGCATCCAGTTGCATGACCTCGTGCCTTCTATGTCATGTGTCGTGACTCATGATGACTAACTATTGTATTGTACTCACTGACCTTTGCATTTGCATACACAATCATATGTGTGTAGACACACATACTAAACCTAACCCTAGCTCCTAACCCCAACACTAATTCTAACCTTAACCCTAAACCCCTTAGAAATAGCATTGTGGGGACTAACAAAATGTCCCCCGTTGGTCAAATTAGTGTTTGTTTACTATTCTTGTGGGGACACGTCCACTCAGAGAAATCTCTGCTGGGTCACCTCATTTGCTCCTTTCACTCTTTCTGTACCACAACCCCCCTTTTCCTCTCTCTCCTTCTGTCTCACCCCCTCTTCCCTGTCAGAGGGTGGGCTCATTAGCACCTGGGCCGGAGCACTGATGGGGGGATTGATTGATACCTCTAGGGGAATGTTCTCCCCCCTTCTGACAGCCAGCATTTGTAAAATGTCTCCCACTCCAGTGCCCAATACTGATGGCTCACCAGGGAACTAAACACAGAGAGAGGGCCAGAGCTGTACAGAATCAGAGAGATGGAGAGAGAAAGACAGAATCAGAGAGAGTGATAAAGACCGACAGAGAGAGAGAGAGGCCAGATACACAGCTGTATTGCAGGGTAATGGGGACCCTGTAGAGGGAGGAAAATGGAACAGAACACTCAGGACAATGGGCGTGTTAGGGGCGGGAACGCCTCAGCGAGATGGCATCAGTTGCTATGCAACCGGGTGCCGAAGCTATTTATACACAAGTCCCGTTTTTCCTCTCCTGGCGAAGACGCTGCTTATCATGAGTTGTAGATCTAAGGCAGAGACGGGGCGAGGATTCTGTAGGGGTCCTAGGGTGGGGTGGGAGGAGTGGTGAATATCGTCAGAATAGCTCCTAGTGCCAACATTATTATTTAGCTGCATTTGTACAGGATGTACTCAATATCCTTTACTTTTGCTGCAGTGACAATGTGTTTGGTATATTTGTACCAAGGTTACTATTTGATGTAGGGAGTATGAACATATAAATTATTAAACTGTTTTGAATGTTGAATCCAATAATCAAATAGGCCTATTTTGAATGTAAGGTCTTAAATACATCTTGTTAAATTAGATAAATTGTTCTCAACATTTAGGCTGTCATTTTCATCCCTAACATGAATTGTCTGTTAAAACGTCTACAGCAACACAATTGAATCCTGTGTGTGTTAACAATAACATCAATGCAGTGTCAGGGATTGAAATGAAAGACATTGCCAAATGTTCTCCTCTCCACAGAAGGGGGACAATAGATATGATTGAGCAGACAAATAAATTACATTATTGCATTTTAATAACAACTCTCTCTGAGCAACTGTAGAACATGCAATTACCTGCCGTTAGACAAAGCACGTATGTGTACGGCTATACGGCGTAGTATGGGCAGGAACAACTAGAATTGACAGACGACTGGAATTGAAATGTCTTATCAGGACTGTTTCACACCGGCTGAAAGATGGTCCTAAGTGGCCATCAGCGCACCCATCCCTGGCTCCCTCCACAGACAGATCCCCCTGTCTGTCTCGCCCTGGCAGGCTCAGCCCATATGGAGAGGGACGTAATTATCCACCCGCAATGAATGAATCAACATTTGATTATAGGCTTCCTCAGGCCAAGTTCAAAAGCTCCGTTCAAAAACCAGTTGAGCGTCTTTTTTATGGTAATCAAGAATAGCACTGAGTAAAGGCTTATTTTTTTCTCAATAATGGTAAACTTTTTTCTCCAGGTTATATAAAATCTATTTAAAAATTATCTCTGAAAAATCGTCTAATTTGTAGGATGTGTGAACGTGCTTTGGTGATGAAATTTCACTTCTTTATGCTATAAAATACATTTTACCAAGACAAATGATAATTATTCATGTTCGGAATCGTTAAGTGATGTTTTGTCTCTAACGTAACATTAACATATCCAAAAAGTCAGATTTCGTAAACTAATACATCCGATAATAACCACTGAGCGCTGTTGATATAGCGGTGAAGGTTTCTCGTAACAGCTTTTGAGAATTTTACATTTTGTGGTCATCTTCAAAGTAATATCAGCGTGTCGAAAAAACTAACATTATCATGACAGAGCTAAATTAAATTAAAGACTTTGAAAATAAAAAGCCTTCTTATACGCTCAGTGCTCTGTTGACATTTCAGAGTTAAGTTTGTTTTGGTGAGAAATCTTCGAAAACGAACAGGAATTTCAAATTAATATGCAAATCGTATACTAAAATACTACGTCGTGTCTCAAAATCGATATCCTTCCGATTCGAGAAGAAATATGACCAGTTCAATGCGAAAGTGTCAGTGCCTGTCAGGTAGCCAGTAGCCTTAATACTAGCACATAATCCAGCCTGAAGCGATTAAATTTTCCTGATTAATTCTTTTTTTTACCACTTTTTCCCCCGTTTGGCCTCTTGATTTAGTCACCCTAATTCTGGCCACGCTACAATGGTAAAAACTCCAATAACTTTTGAACGGATTATGATAGAGAAATGAGGTTGGAACCTTTGATTTTCTTAGAGGATTGTCTACACAATTTGTCATTGGTCAAACTGTGTTTTTGATTAGACACCCTATAATTTGCACTTTTGATCTTTAAACCATTGTAACTCATAACATTTGATACATGCTTTTGTAGAAGTGAATGTGAAATAGAATGAGCTTCAAAAGTATTGGGCAAGTGACATATTTTGTTGTTTTGGATTTGAAATGATACAATGACTGAGGTTAAAGTACAGACGTCAGCCACTCCTCAGCTTTAGAAATGTAGAAATTACAGCTTTTTTTTTTATCATAGTCCCCCCGCCCATTTTAGGGGACCGAAAGTATTGGAACAAATTCTCTTATGTGTATTAAAGTAGTAAAAGGTTTAGAATTTGGTCCCATATTCATTGCACGCAATGACTACATAAATATTGTGACTATAAATTGGTTGGATGAATGCTGTTTGTTTTGGTTGTGTTTCTGATTATTTTGTGCCCAATAGAAATGAATGGTAAATAATGTATTGTCATTTTGGAGTCACTTTTAAAAAAATATATAAAAAAATATATATATTTTTTAGCCCCCTTTTTTCTCCCCAATTTCGTGGTATCCAATTGGTAGTAGTTACTGTCTTGTCTCATCGCTGCAACTCCCGTACGGACTCGGGAGAGGCGAAGGTCGAGAGCCATGCGTCCTCCGAAACACAACCCAACCAAGCCGCACTGCTTCTTGACACAGCGCACATCCAACCCGGAAGCCAGCTGCACCAATGTGTCGGAGGAAACACCGTAAACCTAGCGACTTGGTGCACTGAGCCAGGCCCGCCACAGGAGTCGCTAGTGCACGATGAGACAAGGATATCCCTGCCGGCCAAACCCTCCCTAACCCGGACGACGCTGGGCCAATTGTGCGCCACCCCACGGGCCTCCCGGTCGCGGCCAGCTCCAACAGAGCCTGGGCTCGAACCCAGAATCTCTGGTGGCACAGCTAGCACTGCGATGCATTTTGGAGTCCCTTTTATTGTAAATAAGAATATAATATGTTTCTAAACACTTCTACATGGATGTGGACGCTAACCTGATTTTGAATAATCCTGAGCGAGAAAGTTAGACGCACAAATATATATGCTAACCTCCCCTCTTATTGTAATGGTGAGAGGTTAGGATGTTTTTGGGGTATGATATGTGTGGCTGTAACTTTTGGTCCCCTAAAATGGGGGGACTATGTACAAAGAGTACTGTCATTTCTTAACGGTTCGCCCGATATGGATGAAAATACCCTCAAATTAAAGCAGATATCCACAGACTTCCAGTCATTGCTCTAACGCTTGTTAGTATTGGCTCATGAAACTACCTTTAACTTGCTTCATACTGGAGACATAAAAATGGTATCCACTAGTTCATCTGACTAGGGAAGTAGATAAAGGGCCTTATTGCCAAAATCCCAAAGTATCCTTTTAACCTCGTTGTATCATATTTAAATCCAAATTGCTGGAGTACAGAGTCAAAACAACAAAATGTGTCACTGTCCAATACCTTTGGAGCTCACTGTATGTGTTAAATTGGATGTTTTATTGATGTCATAAAGTGTGTTTTTCTCCTCTGCAGCCAGCGGAACCTGGCTGAAATCACAGAGCTCATCCACACGGCTTTCCTGGTGCACCGTGGGATTGTCAACCTCAAGGAGTGGACCACCTCAGACGGACCCCTGAAGGACATGCAGTTTGGAAACAAGATGGCCGTTCTCAGTGGGGACTTCTTGCTCGCTAACGCCTGCACCGGACTGGCCCAGCTAAACAATACTAAGGTATGAAATAGTCATCATATAACAAATTCTGTTGGAGATAGAAAGATTTCTTGCCCTGGAGCTTTTTTGTTCAGCCTTCAAATGAGTCTTCCAAAATGCAATCTGAATTCAGCATTTATATGTCTGAGGTCTCAATAGTTTTTCAGTGAGATGAAATGATACTTGACAATGTTGAGGTTGTTGCAGTATGGCAAACGATATTGATGAGAACACAAACCGTCTAAGCGGAGGAGTTTAAACACCACTCAATTTTTCCTGGCTGTTGTGGATTGATTGAATCAACAAATCTATTCTCTCACTTAGACCTCTGGCAGGCAAACAGATACTCACACACATAGATAAATAAAAATATGTTTGGGTGGGAATAATGCACCCGCATATACACAGTATGTAGAAGAGGTTGCGTTCTCTTACGGCCTTCTACTTATTCTTACCAAGCACTTCTGCAGATTATGTGTGTCTGTGCGTGCATGTGTCCGTGTCTGGGTGCAGGCATGGGTGTCACAGATCACTTCCAGTGTGTACGCTGGCAACCCATTGCTGACATAATCTGTGACCAAGCTCAACTGTCAGAATGTGGCTGCACAAAATAATCTAAATAACCTATTTTCTCTCTGCTTTGCGATCTAAAAAAATTCTCCTCCCTGCATCAGCTCAGATGGTTCATGCTCAGATAGAAAAACGGGCATTTAAAATGCCACCTCAGGTCATGGTGATCATGATCAAAGGGATAGTAGAAGTACTTTTTCCCCCCTCAAATACATGTGGGCATATTACAGCAAAAACATCTGGCAGCTTTCAGAGGTTGTCAGTGACAGTAAACATAGGCATTATTACACCTTCACCTTATTACACTTTCATGTGTTTTGCAGTGTTCTTAATATCTTATTTTTCACCATTTCATCACATTCTAGAGCTCCCCCTGCTGGACAGACATGCATGTCAAAAATATGTTTGGGTGGGAATAATGCACCCCTATATACACAGTAAGTAGAACAGGTTGCTTACTCGTATGGCCTAGTACTCATTCTTACCAAGTAACCACTCTTCCCCTCAAATGAAATGAAATGAAATGTTATTGGTCGCATACACATATTTAGCAGATGTTAACACAGGTGCATCAAAATGCTTATGTTTATAGCTCAAAGTGCAGTATATCTAACAATATACCTAAATTAAAGAATGTGAAATGCCAGAATAATAGTAGAGAGAATTATTTATTTCAGCTTTTTTTTCTTAGATCACATTCCCAGTGGGTCAGAAGTTTACATACACCCAATTAGTATTTGGAAGCATTGCCATTCAATTGTTTAACTTAGGTCAAACGTTTCGGCTAGCCTTCTACAAGCTTCCCACAATAAGTTGGGTGAATTTTGGCCAATTCCTCCTGATCGATCTGGTGTAACTGAGTCTGGTTTTTAGGCCTTCTTGCTCGCACACACCTTTTCAGTTCTGCCCACAAATTTTCTATAGGATTTAGGTCATAGCTTTGTGATGGCCACTCCAAAACCTTGACTTTGTTGTCCTTAAGCCATTTTGCCACAACTTTGGAAGTATGCTTGGGGTCATTGTCCATTTGGAAGACCCATTTGCGACCAAGCTTTAACTTCTTGACTGATGTCTTGAGATGTTGCTTCAATATATCCACATAATTTTCCATCCTCATGATGCCATCTATTTTGTGAAGTGCACTAGTCCCTCCTGCAGCAAAGCACCCCCACAACATGATGCAACGTGAAGCACAACCCTGTGCTTCACGGTTGGGATGGTGTTCTTCGGCTTGCAAGCATCCCCCTTTTCCCTCCAAACATAACGATGGTCATTATGGCCAAACAGTTCTATTTTTGTTTCATCAGACCAGAGGACATTTCTCCAAAAAGTAGGATCTTTGTCCCCATGTGCAGTTGCAAACCGTAGTCTGGCTTTTATATTGACAGTTTTGGAGCAGTGGCTTCTTCCTTGCTCAGCGGCCTTTCAGGTTATGTTTATACTTGCGTACTATTGTTTGTACAGATGAACATGGTACCTTCAGGCATTTGGAAATTGTTCCCAAGGATGAACCAGACTTGTGGAGGTCTACAATTTTTTTCCGGAGGGGTTTTCTTTTTGATTTTCCCATGATGTCATGCAAAGAGGCACTGAATTTGAAGGTAGGCCTTGAAATACATCCACAAGTACACCTCCAATTGACTCAAATTATATCAAATAGCCTATCAGAAGCTTCTAAAGCCATGACAATTTTCGGGAATTTTCCGAGCTGTTTAAAAGCACAGTAAACTTAGTGTATGTAAACTTCTGAACCACTGGAATTGTGATACAGTGAATTATAAGTGAAAAAATCTGTCTGTAAATAATTGTGTCAGTACAGATCTGGGGAAGGGTACCAAAACATTTCTGCAGCACTGAAGTTCCCCAAGAACACAGTGACCTCCTCCATTCCTAGAGCTGGCCGCCCGGCCAAACTGAGCAGTCGGGGGAGAAGGGCCTTGGTCAGGGAGGTGACCGTAGAGCTCCGAGACAGGATTGTGTCGAGGCACAGAGCTGGAGAAGGGTACCAGATCTGTGTCTCCCCAAGAACACAGAGGCCTCCATCATTCTTAAATGGAAAAAGTTTGGAACCACCAAGACTCTTCCTAGAGCTGGCCAAACTGAGCAATCGGGGGAGAAGGGCCTTGGTCAGGGAACTATCTCTGTATCACTCCACCAAACAGGCCTTCATGGTAATGTCCAAACGGAAGCCACTCTTCAGTAAAATGCACATGACAGCCCGGTTGGAGTTTGCCAAAAAGGCACCTAAAGGACTCTCAGACCATGAGAAACAAGAATCTCTGGACTTTTGAAACCAATATTGAACCCCTTGGCCTGAATGCCAAGTGTCATGTCTGGCGGAAACCTGGCACCATCCCTACGGTGAATCATGGTGGTGGCAGCATCATGCTGTGGGGATGATTTTCAATGGCAGGGACTGGGAGACTGGTCAGGATCGTAACAAAGATGAATGGAGCAAAGTACAGAGAGATCCTTGATGAAAACCTCATCCAGAGCTCTGCCTGCCCTCAGACTGGGGTGAAGGTTCACCTTTCAACAGGACCAGAACCCTAAGCACACACCAAGACAACGTAGGTGTGGCTTCGGGACATGTCCTGAATGTCCTTGAGTGGCCCAGCCAGGGCCTGGACTTGAACCCGATCGGAGAAACCTGAAAATAGCTGTGCAGCAACGCTCCCCATCCATCCTGACAGAGCTTGAGAGGATCTGCAGAGAAGAATGGGAGAAACTCCCCCAAATACAGGCGTGCAAAGCTTGTAGCATCATACCCAAGAAGACTCGAGGCTGTAATCGCTGACAAAGGTGCTTCAAAGTACTGAGTAAAGGGTCTGAATACTTAAGTAAATGTGATTTCGGTTTACTTTTTTTTCTCTCTAAAAACCTGTTTTTGCTTTGTCAAAATGGGTTAGTGTGTAGGTTGATGAGGGGAAAATGTATTTAATTAATTTTAGAATAAGGCTTTAACGTAACAAAATGTAGAAAAAGACAAGGGGTCTGAATAATTTCCAAAAGCACTGTATGTTGTGGGTAAAACATAATGTAAACATTATTAAAGTGACCAGTGTTCAATGACTATGTGCAGCAGGGTAGAGTACCGGGTGGTAGCTGGCTAGTAACAGTTACTAAGTTCAGGGCAGGGTACTGGGCAGAGGCCGGCTTGTGGTGACTATTTAACAGTCTAATAGCCTGGAGATAGAAGCTGTTTCTCTCTGTCCCAGCTTTGATGCACCTGTAACGTCTCCGCCGTCTAGATGCTAGCAGGGTGAACAGGCCGGGTGGCTGAGGTCCTTGATGATCTTGTTGGTCTTCCTGTGATACCGGGTGCTGTAGATGTCCTGAAGGGCATGCAGTGTGCCCCCTGTGATGCGTTGGGCTGACTGCTCCAACCTTTGGAGAGCCCTACGATTGTGGACGGTGCAGTTGCCATACCAGGCGGTGATACAGGCCGACAGGATTCCCTCATTGGTGCATCTGTAGAAATGTGTTTGTCTTAGAGACCAAGCCAATTTTCTACAGTCTTCAAAAGGTTGAAGATGCACTGTTGTGCTTTCTTCACCACACTGTCTGTGTGGATGGACCATTTCAGGTTGTCAGTGATGTGCACACCGAGGAACTTGAAGCTTTTCACCCTCTTCACTGCGGCCCTGTGGATGAGGGGGGCTGCTTCCTCTGCTGTCTCCTGAAGTCCACGATCAGCTTCTTCTTCTTAAACCACTCCCCCAGGGCCCTCACCTCCTCCCTGTAGGCTGTGTCATCGTGGTTGGTAATTAGGCCTACCACGGTTGTCTTCAGCAAACTTCATAATTGAGTTGGAGACGTGAGTGGCCACGCACTCATGGGTTAACAGGGAGTACAGGAGGTAAAAGTTTCACAAGCATGGGAAAGCATAGCCTAGGTGAAATGTTGAAATCAAATTTTATTGGTCACATACACATTTTGCAGATGTTATTGCAGGTGTAGCGAAATGCTTGTGTTCCTACTGTAGCTCCAACAGTGCAGTAGTATCTAACAATTCACAACAATACACACAAATCTAAAAGTAAAAGAACGGAATTAAGAAATATATAAATATTAGATCGAGCAATGTCGGAGTGGCATAGACTAAAATACAGTATATACATATGAGATGAGTAAAGCAGTATGTCAACATTAGTAAAGTGACTAGTGTTTCATTATTATAGTGACCAGTGATTTCATGTCTATGTATATGGGGCAGCAGCCTCTAAGGTGCAGGGTTGCGTAACCTGGTGGAAGCCAGCTAGTGATGGCTACTTAACAGTCTGATGGCCTTGAGATAGAAGCTGTTTTTCAGTCTCTCGGTACCAGCTTTGATGCACCTTTACTGACCTCGCCTTCTGGATGATAGCGGGGTGAACAGGCCGTGGCTCGTGTGGTTGATCTCCTTGATAATCTTTTTGGCCTTCCTCTGACATGGGGTGCTGTAGATGTCATGGAGGGAAGGTAGTTTGCCCCAGTGATGCGTTGGGCAGACCGCACCACCCTCTGGAGAGCCCTGCATTTGAAGTTGCCATACCAGCCAGTGATACAGCCCGACAGGATGCTCTCAATTGTGCATCTGTAAACGTTTTAGGGGCCAAGCCAAATTTCTTCAGCCTCCTGAGGTTGTAAAGGCTCTGTTGCACCTTCTTCACCATACTGTATGTGTGGGTGGACGATTTCAGATCGTCAGTGATGTGTACGCCAAGGAACTTGAAGCTTTCCACCTTCTCCACTGCGATCTGGTCGATGTGGATAGGGGCGTTCTCCCTCTGCTGTTTCCTAAATTCCACCATCAGCTCGTTTTGTTGAGTGAGAGGTTATTTTCCTGGCACCACTCTCCCAGGGCCCTCACCA
The DNA here is from genome assembly GCF_002910315.2 of Salvelinus sp. IW2-2015. Classification (NCBI taxonomy): domain Eukaryota; kingdom Metazoa; phylum Chordata; class Actinopteri; order Salmoniformes; family Salmonidae; genus Salvelinus; species Salvelinus sp. IW2-2015. The sequence goes on along the minus strand of NC_036849.1, from coordinate 13,502,102 downwards.
CCTCCCTGTAGGCTGTCTCGTCTTTGTTGGTAATCAGGCCTACTACTGTTGTCGCCTGCAAACTTGAGTTGAGTTGGAGGCGTGGGTGAACATGGAGTACAGGAGGGGGCTGAGCACGCACCCTTTCAGCGAAGTGGTTCAGTTACCTTTGCTTTCTTGGGTACAAGAACAATGGTGGACATCTTGAAGCAAGTGTGGACAGCAGACTGGGATAGGGGAGAGATTGAATATGTCCGTAAACACTCCAGCCAGCTGGTCTGTGCATGCTCTGAGGCTAGGGATACCGTCTGGACCGGCAGCCTTGCGAGGGTTAACACGCTTAAATGTCTTACTCACGTCGGCCATGGAGAAGGAAAGCCCACAGCAATACCCTTGGTAGTGGGCCACGTCAGTGGCACTGTGTTATCCTCAAAGCGGGCAAAGAAGGTGTTTAGCTTGTCCGGAAGCAAGACGTTGGTGTCTGCGACGTGGCTGGTTTCCCTTTGGTGTCCGTGATTGTCTGTAGACCCTGTCACATGCGTCTCGTGTCTGAGCCGTTTGATTGTGACTCCACTGTGTGTCTGTACTGACATTTGGCTCTTTAAAAAATGTTTGCCTTACGGAGAGAATAACTACGCTGTTTGTTTGTATTCGGTTATATTCCCAGTCACCTTGCCATGGTTAAATGCGGTGGTTCAGTTTTGCATGAATGCTGCCATCTATCCAGGGTTTCTGGTTTGGGTTGGTTTTAATAGTCACAGTGGGTACATCATCTCCTATACATTTCCTGAAACTCAGTCACCATATTCGTGTATTCGTCGATGTTATTCTCAGAGGCTACCCGGAACATATCAAAACAATTAGTACTCACACTTGTGTCTAAACTATGTTCATGACACTGCCTGTTAAACCAAAGGACAATGACAAATAGAGAACCCTATTCAATCCTTAATGGAGAATAAAATGTTTTAAACTCACCAATTGCTTGAGGTGTAATGATGTTAAATTGTATTTTTTTGTTTTGTGTTTGTGTTTCACCAAGACAGACATGACTGTAGTAGCAGTCGTAGCATTAGCACTGTGGTTTGGCAAAATATATTTTTTTAGGAGAGCAATTCATCTGGATTATGTGTCCCGGCTTTGAGAGGAATCCTAGGCTGGTACTTGTATAAATGGTAAAGTGATCTCAGAGCCCAGCTCCGGTTTCTCTCCCTCACAGACCTGTCGGCAAAACACGATCCGCCTGGATTTGGGAATAGAGTAAGGGGGAGGCGGGGGCTTATCTGATACTTTCCCCAAAAATGTTCCTCATACCCAGCCTAACAAAGATAGCACATCTGGTAGCACTTTAGGTGCATTGTCCTTTGGGGCCTTTTGTGAGGCTGGTTACCCAGAGGTCACTACTAAGACTAGAGACAGACAGTGCAACCACTTTTAAATTATGAAAAAACGACTTGAATGTATTGAGGGAGTACAACGTATGAATTCTCTTTTTCTTATCATCTACGTAGACCTGTAAATGTTTGCCCATACACGGCCATTTCTGAAATTGGTTGTGAAAGATGATAAAGCTAACCTTTGTAAAAATCATGGTTTGAGATCTAAACTCAGTCACTGGTTTGAACAATCATAAATTAAGGTGTCTGATTGATTTTTACTTTGGAGGATTAGTATCACGTGTGAGCAAGGGTGCTATTTAGAATGTAATCATGGATGCCCCCTGCAAGAGGGATATTGCAACTGCAGACAGATGACACAAAAGTTTAGTGGAGCTTAATTTTTTATTTTATTTTTTATTTCACCTTTATTTAACCAGGTAGGCTAGTTGAGAACAAGTTCTCATTTGCAACTGCGACCTGGCCAAGATAAAGCATAGCAGTGTGAACAGACAACACAGAGTTACACATGGAGTAAACAATAAACAAGTCAATAACATGGTAGAGAAAAAGAAAAAAAAAGAGAATCTATATACAATGTGTGCAAAAGGCATGAGGTAGGCAATAAATCGAATAATTACAATTTAGCAGATAATGAGACAAAGCTGTTCAGCCTCCCAAAGATCTTTGACTTGGCATCCCAAAGGTCACAATTTTACCTGGGGCAAGTTGAATCCTAAATAAGAAAATACAAATGAAGTAAGAAGAACCTTTTAATTTTGGACCATTTATTCCACTACATGCCCGCACACCTGGACCTAGTAGAATTCCTCGAAGGCGAGGGAGGGTGCTAGTGAAGAACATCTTGATCATGATGAACGTACGATACCACCCAGCAACACACTGTTGAACAGAGTGAAGTTATATCTAAAACAAGAAGAAGGTATCAATACCGAGTTAGGTTCTTAATGACAAAGATCCACAGCAACAGATGTCAGACCACTGCTCAAGAGCCTCATCCATCCTCACAGCCCCCATGACATTTCCTGATTTCTGCCTTGCCATCTGCCTTTCAGCTCCTCAGACTTGACACCTGATAAAGCCTCATAATAATTCAGTTTAAACTGGAGGTCGCTATAAATAAAATAAAAATGGAAAAAGCTCAGTCTGGGTGTACTTAAAGAAAACAGCAGCCAGTCCACACTGGTCTGATAATGTGAGGAGTTAGAGTTGGTCAATTCACAGCCCAGACACCCACTAAGTCTCAACCCTTATGTTTACAGCCACCCCCTTAGTCTAGAGGATGGGAATCCTCTATACCAAGGATCAACAACTAAATTCAGCCGTGGGAATTTTTTTTCTTGATGATGGTCAGGGCACCGGAACATAATTACAAATAATATGTAGACTGCACATTTTCTGCAAGAAGCCCAAACAGATTTAATATTTGGGTAACACTTTACTTGACACCCAGCGTCATAACACATTGACACGTCATAACACTGTCATGACCCATATATTTACATCTTATGTGACATATTGCATTATTTTATGGCTGGTTATGACACCTGCATAAGTGTCAAAACCCACATTTATTCAAATGTGTTTTTTCCCTTGTGCGCAATTACAATTTAATATGGTAAATTTCATGAAATGTTGTGTGACATAAACGTACTGTTGACATGTAGGCTATGGTGTAATGGAATATTTTGCGTTGTGTGGTAGGTTTTGACACTCTTATGAAGGTGTCATAACCAGCCGTAAAATAATGCAATATGTCACGACAATATTATGACGCTGGGTGTCAAGTAAAGTGTTACCCAATGACTAAAACAATAATTTCAAACCTTGCTTACATTTGTATACGAGCACACATCTCTTTATGCGTGGGAATACTTTGGGGAACAGATTTCCAACATTAAAACACCAGCTCCAAGTGATTTTAGTCTTTTATGTCCAACAATAAAAATGTAAAAAATACATATACAGTACCAGTCAAACATTTGGACACGCCTGCTCATTCAAGGGTTTTTAATTTTTATTATTTTCTACATTGCAGAATAATAGTGAAGACATCAAAACTATGGAATAACCAAAAAAGTCTTAAACGAATCAAAATACATTCTCTCAACCAGCTTCACCGGGAATGCTTTTCCAACAGTCTTGAAGGAGTTCCCACATATGCTGAGCACTTGTTGGCTGCATTTCCTTCACTCTGCGGTCCATACTATCTCAATTGTGTTGAGGTCGGGTGGTTGTGGAGGCCAGGTCATTTGATGCAGCACTCCATCACTCCTTCTTGGTCAAATAGCCCTTACACAGCCTGGAGGTGTGTTGGTTAATTTGTCCTGTTGAAAAACAAATTATAGTCCCACTAAGCCAAAACCAGATGGGATGGCATATTGCTGCAGAATGCTGTGGTAGCCACACTGGTTAAGTGTGCCTTGAACTCTAAATAAACCACTGACAGTAACACCAGCAAAACACCATCACACCTCCTACTCCATGCTTCATGGTGGGAACCACACATGCGGAGATCATCCGTTCACCTACTCTGCGTCTCACAAAGACACGGCGGTTGGAACCAAAAATAAAACATTTGGTTTCATCAGACCAAAGGACAGATTTCCACCAGTCTAATGTCCATTGCTCATGTTTCTTGGCCCAAGCAAGTCTCTTCTTCTTATTGGTGACCTTTAGTAGTGGTTTCTTTGCAGCAATTCGACCATGAAGGCCTGATTCACACAGTTGATGTTGAGATGTGAATGTTACTTGAACACTGAAGCATTTATTTGGGCTTCCATTTCTGAGGCTGGTAACGCTAATGAACTCTGGGTCTTCCTTTCCTGTTGCGGTCCTCATGTACTTTAAATTTGTGTGTATTGTTGTGAAATTGTTAGATATTACTGCACGGTTAGAGCTAGAAACACAAGCATTTCATATCTGCTAAACACGTATGTGAAATTAAATTTGAAGGCCAGTTTCATCATAGAGCTTGATGGTTTTTGCGACTGCACTTGAAGAAGCATTCAACTTTTTTGAAATGTTTCGCATTAAGACATGAAGGTCAGTCAAAGTAATGATTGTCATTTATCTTTGCTTAGTTGAGCTGTTCTTGCCATAATATGGACTTAGCCCTATTTGGTAAATGACCATCTTCTGTATACCACCCCTACCTTGTTACAACACAGCTGATTGGCTCAAATGCATTAAGAAGGAAAGAAATTCCACAAATTAACTTAAGGCACACCTGTTAATTGAAATGCATTCCAGGTGGCTACCTCATGAAACTGGTTGAGAGAATGCCAAGAGTGTGCAAAGCTGTCATCAAGGCAAAGGGTGGCTACTTTGAAGAATCTCAAATATAAAATAAATACAAATTGTTTAACACTTTTGTTTTCTACATGATTCCATATGTGTTATTTAATAGTTTGTCTTCACTATTATTCTACAATGTAGAAAATAAGAAAAAGTAAGAAAAACCCTTGAATGACATTTTTTTTGCTGTTGTTGCTCAGAAAACTTGGGGTCCAAATACAATCCTGTTGGGGAACCCTGCCCTATACCATCTCTCTTTAGAGCAATTTCAATACTACATAAAGTGCTTTCAAGGTGGTTAACCAAAGCTTTTTTATTTTGCATTTGACAGGTTGTGGAGTTGATCTCAAGTGCCATTGGTGACTTGGTGCAGGGAATCTACCATGAGATGCCCAACAGTTTGGAGGTAAGACCATTTCCATACCACTACCAGGGACAGTGTAGCTAGTTAGCTGTAAACTCACCTAAACAAACTACACTGTCAATTTAGGAGTCTACAATCTCACCATGTTCAACCTGCAGATCGATGTGCCTCACAGAGTGGAGTCTTAACATACGCAACAGCAGATACACTTTTGAGGAGATAGGGAGACGTTGTCCATGCTACATCAATGGGCCACACAGTGCATTCTGGGACAAGGAGCGAATGGGAGTCTATTGGTCACTAGCTCAAAAACCCAACATTAGCTTGAATTTCGTCAACAAGAAGTACAACATTACAAACCTTTTCTGAGATGTTAGATAATTAACTTGCTCTCTGTAATATCGAATAGCTTTGGAATCATGACATTACGTACTTTCGAGGAACATAGGCACGTTTCTTCGATATATACACAGACTTTGAGAAGGGATTGCGTGACGATTAGCAAACACGTGACGTAGCATGACAATGTGAACGTGATTGGTCGACAGTCTGCTGTGTGTGGCTTTATACTTTCCTTCATACCTCTGGCAGCGCACCGTGGACTAAAGAGGCAGACAAATAGGAAACATGCTAGACCCTCCATTCAATTACACATTTCTCAAGGTAGGAATATCGCAAAAATATGATCAATGGCTCATTCGAGAGAAGACATCCTCCTGTGTTATGACATCGGACAGTATTGAAGTCTGACATGTATGGTAAATGTTTTCATGATCTAGAAGTTGTATTCCTATTAACTTCCAGTGTAGTGAGAGCGAATTTATCACAGTGCTGTCATACTGGCCAGATTTATGGCCAGATTTATAGTTGTCTTGTCTTGGCTGTGTGCTTAGAGTTGTTGTCCTGTTGGAAGGTGAACATTCGAACCAGTCTGAGGTCCTGAGCGGTCTGGAGCAGATTTTCATCAAAGATCTCTATGTACTTTAGTCAGGATCGAGAGAAAGAGCAGTCTCCCAGTCCCTGCCGCTGAAAAATATCCCCACAGCATGATGCTGCCACCACCATGCTTCACCGTAGGGATGGTGCCAGATTTCCTCCAGACGTGACGCTTGGCATCCAGAGAATCTTGTTTTTCATGGTCAGAGTCCTTTAGGTGACTTGACAAACTCCAAGTGGGACTGTCATATCTTTTACTGAGGAGTGGCTTCCGTCTGGGCACTCTACCATGAAGGCTTGATTGGTGGAGTGCTACAGAGATGGTTGTCCTTGTGTAAGGTTCTCCCATCTCCACAGAGGAGCTCTGTATGAGTGTCCATTGGGTTCTTGGTCACCTCCCTGATGAAGGCCCTTCTTACAGTGTATTCAGACCCCTTGACTTTTCCCACATTTTGTTACAGCCTTATTCTAATTATTTTAGAATGCGAAGATAAAATAAATGTTTTTGCTCTTCTCACTAACAGCAAATGATTGCATCTTATTCTATTAAGCTACTTGTTTATTTTGTCATGAATAAGAGCGTCATCATATATTCCTGCAAAAGGCTACTACTAGGATAAAAATGTACTTCCACACAATGGGAACAGACAGAACTGAATACATAACGTTTGATGTAAACTGCTATTTTCAGGACAAGAGCCTGACTGATGACATCAACATGGTTACGTGGGAGGAGCAGAGGTTCTTGTCCCATGGTGCCTTGCTGGCGAAAAGCTGTCAGGCAGCGATGGAGCTCGCCAAACATGACAAAGATGCCCAAGGACTGGCCTACAAATACGGCAAGCATCTATCACTGGGCCACAAGGCAAGTACTGCATGTTATGTCTCGTGGGTTTCGTCTTTATAACAATTCAATAATGATGAGACAGAAGGGGCCTCCTGAGTGGCGCAGCGGTCTGAGGCAGTGCTAAAGGCATCACTACAGACCCGGGTTCGATCCCAGGCTGTCACACAAAGGGCCGTGATTGGGAGTCCCATAGGGCGGTGCACAATTGACCCCAGCCACATCCGGGTTAGGGGAGGGTTTGGCCGGAGGGGCTTTACTTGGCTCATCGCGCTCTTGCGACTCCTTGTGGTGGGCCGGGCACCTGCAGGCTGACCTCGGTCTTCAAGGTGAGCGGTGTTTCCTCCGACACATTGGTGCAGTTGGCTTCCGGCTTAAGCGGGTGGGTTTTAAGAAGCGTGGTTTGGTGGGTCATGTTTCGGGGGGATGCATGACTCGTTCTTTGAGACCGAAGACCGGAATCAGTTCAACCATTATCTAGAACAGGGATGGGCAACTTTTAAAGGGTGGTGGGGGCCACTCATCATGAGGGTCTGCAGTGGCTCGGGAATCCATACACACACATGCAGTCAGAGCCGGCCTTAGCCTTTTGGGGGCCCTCCCTCCCCCACCTAGAGGAGCAAAACTTTTTAGCTGCCCCCGTCTTGACAGCGGAGATACTTTAAAAAAAATTGAGTTAATTTCCTGCAATTCTACTAATTTTGCCATGGGGCGGAGAGAACATGTTTGCAGTTTAATATCATCTGAGTATCTTTTTGTAGAGGGTACTATGCTGCATACAGACCCCGCTGCGCACTCAATGTTGCGGGGAAACTGAAGTGAGCTTTAGCCTATTGTCTGAGTCTTAGAAAAAAGAAAATGTAACATCGTCTATTTTCTGCTTTTCAATCAATCATGTAGCTGTTCTTTAGGCTATGGCCTAAGATAAATGTGTTCATATGGGCAGAATATTATATTTTGTATTATGAAAATAACCAGTTCATGTGAAAATATTCGGATCTGGTAAAAGGCTGACATTAGCTTGTTTCAATAAAATAAAAAAGACTGTCACATGACAATGGAAACTGATTTTAGAGACAAAGTAACAATAGCCTCTACAATTAAAGGGATCAGAGTCCATCTTATTGGGCTCTTACCATTATTTATATCTTTCAAATTCACCAAACAATTTTGTTTAAAAGCCCTCTAGGCTACTCATTTGTTAAATGTTTTTGGATAATAGAAAGGAAAATGCTGTTGGGTGTTAATGTAATTGCCTATCCTACACAGTACCCTACTGTACCTCAGTGTCCAATCCGATACACAGAAACATATGAAAACATTACCTTGATGCTTTCTCTGTTAAATCTTCTAGACCCTGCTGTACCTCAAGGAGACGAGCAGATAATCAACAAATGTAGGGGTATTGGATCCAACACGGATCACAACTCCCTTCACTGGCGCAACAAACGAGACAACATATTCTGGACATTCTTCTGAACGCTGTTTTGGCATCATGTGCTATATCACAACAGCTGTGTGTCACTCGACTGTCATTCAGAAACATATTTCCTGGATTAGCTGATGATGGCCTAACTAAACAGCTGGATACTAAATGTGCATCCAACAAGTAGGTCTAGCCTACCATAGCCTATAGAAGAACCACAAAAGTTAGGTGACTTTCGGTTAGAAGCATTCGATTTTGCAACCGCATACATTTTGGATTTACCAACCCTGTTTTATTTATTCTGTCTAAAAGGAATGCAACACATTTTTATTTATACAATATTCTGCCCATATGTTTTTAAATTATTTTAGTGCATAAGGGAACCAATATATGAGAACCTTCAGACCGGTTTAAACAAGTTTCCTCATGGAGCCATTGCATTTTTATTTATTTTACTCAATATTCTGCCCATATTAATTAATTTATATAAAATATTTTGCCCATTTTAACAAATTTATTTTAGGGCATAAGTGAACCAATATATGACTGGGTTGCGCCGTGAGGAAACTTGTTTAAACCCTTCAGACGGGTTTAAACAAGTTTCCTCACGGCGCAACCCAGTTGTTCCCCAGCCTGCGTGTGTGAAAAAGTCGCCGACAAAGGAGTTTGCTTCTGCCTCAGCCTTCGCTGTAAAATATTACTCATTACGGCGGTGGTTCGCACACTCCGAGTAAGAGTGACTAACAATGGGGGCCCCCTGGTCGGTAATTCGACCATGATTACTACAAATTGAGATCGCTGGCCGCTAGACTAACTTGCCAGTCAAAAAAATGTAGTTGACATGGGCTAATTGAGTGACTGACATAAGAGGAAAAACTGCTGATGCACAATCAAATTTAGAAATTGCACCTTGTGTATTCTGCTATTCTAAGTTGAGACCAGACTTCCCAAAAAACATTTTACATTTTTACTGATCTGCGGGCCTACAAAAGGGGCCAGTTGCCCATCCCTGATCTAGAAGTGCTTGGTCTCAATACATACAACCCCCATGATGCTCCGCTGCACAACCCCAATACACCACATCTCTTCCCCTCCTACCTAAATTGTCCCCATTATGAACAATAGTCCTGAGAAGCTGACTGAGCCCCTATAGGTGACTGCTGGGTCAGGGTGTCAACCAATAACAGTTCCAGACCACTCCTGACTGGTGGTTCTGTCGGTGTTGCGGGACCAGTTTGAGCAATGCCTGTAGCAGGAACCCACTTTGGTCCATTGAGGTAGTTCCTAACTAAGACAGTTTCTCCAGGATTGAAAGCTCTGTCTTTTGTTCTCAGTTCACGACTTGACTCTCCTGTTGACGTCACACTCCTTTTCCTTCTGAGGTTTGAGTAGGTCGAAGCTTGTGCTTAGCACCCTCTGAGTAGCAAAGCAGGGAAGCCTTGTTTGTTGCATGAGGCTTGTTCCTTTAGGATAGCAGGAAGCTGTTCAAGCGTTGGTGCAACGTCCCTTGACCATAACACTTTCAATGCATGTTTCATGGTCTGTATGAACCTCAACGCCAGCCAGTTTATAGATGGATGATACGGGGCGGGCCTGATGTGCTGTACGCCATTCACCTGTAGGAACGTAGCCATTTATTGGGACACTAGGTGTGGTCCATTGTCGCTAACGAGTTGGAGTGGCGATCCGAACCGACTACACTTCCCCAAGTTTATCGATGCTGTTCTCTGCAGTAGTAGACCTCATGATGGCAACATCTGGCTACTTGCTATGAGCATCCACAACCACAAGAAACATGGTCTTCAAATGGACCTGCGAAGATGCGTTGCCACACCTCCTCTGGCCAATCCCACAGATGAAGAGGTGCAATTTGAGGTATGTTTGCGAACCTTCTGACAAGAGGAACACGCTTTCTCCTCCATCCAGTCCATCAGAGGTAGCTTTGTGCAATTACCTGAGTGTAGCTGGTAAATTTTCCACTTGTCTGGAGTAGAAGTCCACTTGGCGGGACTCTGGCTTGACCACAGGTAGTGGTAACCTGGAAGAACTGCAATGCAGATGGATTTAACTTGCGGCTTTTGATGTCCTTTGCAGCAAGTGACTGAATCCCAGTATGCAGTCCAAAGATGCTCGTCAGCGGACGATGATCTGTAAAAAGGGTGAACTTACTCCTGTACAGCTACTAGTGAAATTTACGCCCTCCAAAAACAAATGCCTAGGGATTCTCATTCTATCTGTGCATAGTTCGTTTTGGCTTTGTTTAATGTCCTTGACGCGAAAGCGATAGACTTCACCTGAAGGCATGATATGGGACACGACTGCACCCGCACTATAGGTACTAGCATCACAAGCTAGTTGGATGGGCAATGACAGGTCGAAGTGCATCAGATTTCAGAAGTGTTTCCTTGGTTTTCACGAATGCTTCCTCGGATTGTTCTGTCCATTTACATGTTTTGTCTTGACAAAACAACTAATGCAGCAGCTTCAGCTTCATTGCTAAGCTCGGAATAAATCGTCCTTAGTAATTCAGTAACCCCAGGAAAGAACATAGTTGGCTTACGTTCTGAGGAGCTGGGGTCCAAGATAGTCTTGACCTTGGACGGAGCCCTGTGAAGGCCCACTGCGTTGATGACGTGTCCAAGGTATTCAACCGGTGATTGGAAGAATGCACCCCCTCTCCCATCAATCTTTTTTTTTTTTAAATGTCACCTTTATTTAACCAGGTACGCAAGTTGAGAACAAGTTTTCATTTACAATTGCGATCCAGAAACTCCCCAAATACAGGTGTGCCATACCCAAGTAGACTCGAGGCTGTAATTACTGCCAATGGGGCTTCAAAGTACTGAGTAAAGAGTCTGAAGACTTATGTAATATTTTTTTATAAAGTCTAAAAAACTGTTTTTACTTTGTCATTATGGGTTATGTGTAGCTTGAGGACAAAAAATAATACATTTTAGAATGAGGCTGAAAAGTCAAGGGGTCTGAATACTTTCTGAATGCACTGTATATCCAAAACTAGGTGGACACCCCTTCAAATTCGTGAATCCGGCTATTTCAGCCACACCCGTTGCTGACAGGTGTATAAAATCGAGCACACAGCTATGCAATCTCCATAGTCAAACATTGGCAGGAGAATGGCCTTACTGAAGAGCTCAGACTTTCAACATGGCACCGTCATAGGATGCCACCTTTCCAACAAGTCAGTTCGTCAAATTTCTGACCCGTTAGGCCACACAAGCTCACAGAACGGGACCGCCGCGTGCTAAATCGTGTAGCGTGTAAGAATCATAGGTTTTCGGTTGCAACACACACTACCGAGTTCCAAACTGCATATGGAAGCAACGTCAACACGAGAAATGTTTGTGACACTAAGATCACCATGCGCAATGCCAAGCGTCGACTGGATTGTGGAGCAGTGGAAACACGTTCTCTGTAGTGATGAATCACGCTTCATCTGGCAGTCTGACGGACAAATCTGGGGTTGGCAGATGCCAGGAGAATGCTACCTGCCCCAATGCAAAGTTTGGTGGTGGAGGAATAATGGTCTGGGGCTGTTTTTCATGGTTCGGGCTAGGCACCCTGTTCCAATGAAGGGAAATCTTAATGCAACAGCATACAATTACATTCTAAACGATTGTGGGAATCCAACTTTGTAGCAACAGTTGGGGAAGGTCCTTTCCTGTTTCAGCAGTGCACAAAGTCCATACAGAAATGGTTTGTCAAGATTGGTGTGGAAGAACATGACTGGCCTGCACAGAGCTCTAACCTCAACCCCATCAAACACCTTTGGGTTGAATTGGACCGCCGACTGCGAGCCAGGCCTAATCGCTCAACATCAGTGCCCGACTTCACTAATGCTCGTGTGGCTGAATGGAAGCAAGTCCCCGCAGCAATGTTCCAACCTCTAGTGGAAAAACCTTTCCAGAAGAGTAGAGGCTATTTTTGGGGACCAACTCCATATTAATGCCCATGATTTTGGAATGAGATGGTCGACGAGCAGGTGTCCACATGCTTTTGGTTATGTAGTATATGTTCTTACGAACTCGTCTGTAATGTGGTGTATGTCCTTACGAACTCCTAGTCCGTAGTACTTCAATCTCTGTAAGGTCTTCTTCGTCTTTCCCGGTAACGAAGTGTCATCCAGGTAGCATTGTACCCCTGGCAAGATCTTGTCATTCGCCCTCTAGAACAGCGCTGGCGCACTTGGGATTCCAAATGGTAGATGAGAGTACTTGAAGAGCCTCTTGTGTGTCACGATGGTCAGAAGCTCCATTGACTTTTCATCCATGTGCATCTGCAAGTAGGCCTGGCAGAGGTCGATCTTGCTGAACTTTTGACCCCAGATAATCCTGTGAAAAGGTTGTGTATGTGTGGTAGCGGATTCTGCTTAGTGGACAACACGGGGTTAACAGTAAAGTTAGTCTCCACATATCCTAATTCCTCCACCTTTTTTTAAGGACTGGTACGATGGGTGTTGCCCATTCACTCACGCTGACCGGCTACAGTGTCCAAGTCAGCCTTGACTTTTGGTCTTATAGCATAAGGTACGAGTCGTGCTTTCAGAAACATTGGTGTGCTGTCTAGCTTAATGCTAAGCTTCAATGTAATGCATTTCATGCTACACAACTCTCCATTAAAGACCTCTCTGATTTTCAGTTGCAACTCCCTGCACTTTTCCTGATGAACTCAACTACTGAGCCTCTTTAGCAGCTAGTTCCATGGACACACGGACTTCAATGTCCTTTGCCAGTGTCAGATTACATGCAGTCAGTAGTCTCTATTGTGTAGCTTCACGCCATAGCCCACATACTATGTCTCTAATGGTGTCATTTAGAACATCATTAAACTCAGTACTCTGATCGCTTCTTTAACGAAGCAGCAAACATTATCACTGATTCTCCCTCTTCCTGATTTCTTCTGTGGAACCTAAACTTTTCAGCAATAACTAGTGGTTTTGGTGAAAAGTGTCCTTTCAGTATTTCCACAATATCCCCATATGTCTTATTATCTGGCCTGTGTGGCTGTAGCAGACCGCATAGTATATTAAATGTCTTTAAACAAAAAAATGTAGGCACAATTTTGTCCTCAATGTCATTTGCAAGAACTAAATATTCAAACCGTTGTGTATATGAGCTCCACACGTTCATTAAACTGTCCAATGTTTCCAAAAATTCGAGCAATTTTTAATTTCTCAATTGGCTCCTGATTGTCAATTACTTTAATATTTTCCTCAGTCACGTGATCTTCATCCACTTCACGTTTCATCCTTAATTTCCCCAGTTCTTCCTCGCATGTCCATTCCTCCCTTTTTAATCACTTTGTTTCCTCGCTTCGACGTCCGTCTCAAATCCTTTTCTGCCGTCCATGACAATGCAAACTCTCTCTCTCTTAGCTAGCTCGACTATGCACTTGCCTCTACTAGCAATACACTGTCCTAACATTAGCCTTAAACTTGTTAAAACCGACTTCTTCCAGACAGAATAGTTCCCATAGGTTGACTCGTTGCCAATGTTTTGTTATTTCTCGTGAGTTTCATAATAATGAGACGGGAATCAATTCAACCATTTATCTAGAATTTGCTCAGTCTCAACACACAAAGCCCCATGATGCTATGTGGCACAACCCCAATACATCACACTGCAGAAAACCTGAAAGATTGGCTTTGCTGAAAAGGAATCATGCTGAAATGTGAAAATGTGAGTGAAAAGGACATAATAGTACAGCTGATTCAAATAGTCAACTCCTCATCAAGCGTTGATTATTTTAATCAGCTGGGTAACACTAGGATAACAAAACATCCACCCCTTGTTTCCCAAGTTTGGGAAACGCTGTAGTTGGTGAGATGTAACATGTAAGGATCATGATTAGGCTGTCATGACTGACTAATGCTGTCATTTCCCACTCTTTAGTTGAACTCTGACCTGCAGCCATTTGTGAAGAACAGTTCAGCAGGCCCAGTAACATTCAGTTTGAACTCTGCTCCTGTGGTTTTCCACCGGCAGATTGTGGGGCAGGAGAGATGGCGTCATCAGCTGCAACAGGTACTGAACCACTTATCCCGTGCCATTACTTTTTCCCTGACAGTTTAATTGGTGTATATATATATAGCCACAAGGTAAAGATCTACACCGAGTGTACAAAACGTTATGAACACCTTCCTAATATTGAATTGCACCTCTTTTGCCCTCAGAACAGCCTCAATTCGTCAGGGCGTGGTCTCTACAAGGTGTCAAAAGCGTTCCACAGGGATGCTGGCCCATAGTCTCCAATGCTTCTCACAGTTGTCAAGTTGGCTGGATGTCCTTTGGGTGGAGGACCATTATTGAAACATACGGGAAACTGTTGAGCGTGAAAAACCCAGCAGCGTTGCAGTTCTTGACACCTACTAACATACCCCGTTCAAAGGCCCTCAAGTATTTTGTTTTGCCCATTCACCCTCTGAATTGTACACATACACAATCCATGTCTCAAGGCTTAAAAATCCTTATTTAACCTGTCTCCTCCCCTTCATCTTCACTGTTGAAGTGTATGTCACAAGTGACATCATTAAGGGATCATAGCTTTCACCTGGTCAGTCTGTCATGGAAAGAGCATGTTGTATACTTAAATGTCTTTCCCTTTTTCTCGCTCTGTGAACAGGCAAAAACTATTGGAACTATTGACTATACAAAGGTAAGCAGGGTGGATATCCACTGTATGTATGTTTATTATTGTGGTATGGTAGCAAGGTGGGTTGCAAGACTAAGATGCTTAGAAACGGTTGACATCCGCTCTATAACCAACTGTAAGTTAGAAATTTCCTTCCCAAAGTCAGTTGGAGGGAAAGGAGGGGACAGACGGGGCGCAGGAAGAAACAGAGGTGGTGGTGGGGGGAAATCTCTGGTCACGTCTGAAACCAGATCGTGGAGGATTAGGTACCTAGGACTATTTGTGGAGGAGACAGCGACATTGTCAGAATCTCCTTCATAAGGACAGGAGGGGGGATATGGGGAGAATGTATCCTCCTTAACTACACCCCAGTTATTGTAGTTACTCTAACTTCCATTTCCATATAGATTAGTACTTAGAATACATTTGTTCTCCTTGCCTGGGCTTTTACTCTGAAATGTATATTGTGTCAAACACTAGGTGTACCCTGTGCACTGCTCCTCTTAGTCTTAATGTAATGCAGTCTGAAACCATGAAGATGGTCTGTCAGACCATATTTTGGAAATATCTGCCACCTGTTGTTCGACATAGGAAAGAAAGTGGTGGACAGGGGCTCTCTGGGAAGAAATGGAGTGTGGAGAAGACCCTTGGAGTGTGCTGTGTCCCTGTTTTGAAACTGACAAGTGTGCACCCACATTAGCGCAGTGGAGCAACGCTCCTTGCCTGCTGTTTTTTTAAGCTAAGGCCCACAGGGGTTTTTCGGTCTCAGAATTCATTAGGTAGAACGCCCTGAGCAAAAAATATGCCCTGACAGAGCTAGAGCAGCAGGGGGGATAGACACCTAAGATTACTCAGTGTGTCTGAGATGAGGGGTTCTAATGACCAATGTACAGTTTTGTTATGACCGCTGCTCATTTCAACATTTGCTTACATAAAAAAATGCTGTCCTATGGTCTCTTCCTGCAACAGCTGCGGTCCACGATCAAGTTGGAGGAAGGTGTCACCTCGACAATGGACCTGTGTCGTTACCACGGCAACAAAGCTCTGGAGTCCATCCAGTGTTTCCCTTCCTCTGAGGCACGCTTAGCTTTGGAGAACATCGCTAGCACTGTCACAAAGTTCTGACCACCCCCCCATTACCCTGTGGCCTCAGGACAAATTGCACAATCAATTGATGCTCAAACACACAAAAACAATCTTTGTTCTATTTAAGCCAATCAGTGAGCAGAACTAAGTCCTATAGACGTTTACCAGAAATGAAACTACAGATTGCCCTTTTCAAAACGCCATTTAACTGTTTGCTATTAAAACAGTTCCCATCCAGTCATCTGAGTTATTTTATTGTGTTTGCTGCTATGTCCCTGTGCAATAGCAAAATAAAATCTAGGTGGGGAAAAATGTCAAAGCTTTCCTTGGCCCTGCCACGAGAAGCACACTTGAAGCTCCGCAAGCAGTAATTATTAATGAGGTCCAATCCCGTGACCTGCAGCAAATGGACAGGAAATGCAAGGGTATTGATTGGGCCGCTGTGCGCTGCGGGCTGGCGCCAGGGTGGTGGCCTGTGGTTTCCCAGGCACTCTCGGCGGGGACAGCCAAGGTGTGAAACTGGGTGGAGGAGCGTCACCACTACCAACAGTGTCTGTCACATGCGGCCCGGCCTGAAGGGCACGCGGCACAGGGGAAAGGTCTGAGGCTGATCCAGGAATGCAGAGGGCATTTCAAATACAAATTTGGATCTCATTCGATGGTAGTTTGTGTCCACTCCCGCTATGTTTTTGGCTCTGTTAGGTTCCTTCATTCAGTGTGTACAAGGGCAAGCCTCCAGCCATTGATGAAATATTCATCCATGCTGTGCGCAGACAGGAGGAAAGAAACATGGGAAGTTAAAGGTACCTGTTTTGGGTCTTCAAATAACTAAAACTAAGAACATCTTTGACTGAGAACATTTACCTGTTCTTGAGATCCTTGCCACAGGGCTACAGGGCCTGAATTACATGTGTGGATCTCTAGTTAGAATTGGGTCCTTACAGATTAGTGATAACTTCAAGGCAGGGAGGTTGCATTTTAGAAGGCTCCATACAGAGCCACAGCTCCATGTACAGTATCATACATCTGAAACCCAAGACTGGTATTATTCATAGAGATGATTTTTGTGGTTTGCTGTCTGTCACACCCAGACTGCTCGGCTGTCAAGAGGGCTGAGTTTACATAAATGTTGGCGGGGGCATCAGCTACCCCCCGTGGGTGGGTGTCTGTGTTGTAATTACAGATGGGGCGCAGTGGAGAGCTAGCCAGCGCAGCAAAACAGATTCCATTACAGCGTCCCCACATCATGCTCCTACAGACAGAGGACAATACCACTTCAAAGTCCACAAAACAGAGAGACTTCAGTGAGAGTCTTCGAGGGGCAGAATCTTCAAATGCCACTCAAATGAAGATGAGTACTCTGGCCTTGTCTACTAACGTCACAGCATATTTGAAGGAAACCTCTACTCTGACAGGTGTGTCCCAAAAAGGGGGGGGGGGACATCCATCCATTGGTTTGCCTGCATTCTAGACACACTGAAGACCTAGGCTACCCCTTTGCCTTGCATTTATTATTATATTTTGTGTGCATTGAAAACATGATATGGAAAAAGAAATCTGATCCATAAGTGGGATATTAGACTTAATTTGTATATCTTTTTACAAGTGAACACCTGTTAATAACATCACATGGCTGACTGATGGATGAAATCACTCAGCACAATAGGAGCAATATGGTATTCTCTCTTCTACAGAAATGAGCATATTGTCCAAAAATTGCATTTTAACGAGCACTTCTCAGTGTTAAGTGCTGAATCCCAGACCCTCTTTGCAAGCCTTCGCTTCAGTGATCCGACTCTGCTTTCCAGCACAGGTCTCGCGCTTATTGGCTGACAGATCAGACTGCTGCGCCACACACTGCCACTGAACCAGCTCATTACCCAAATAATGACTGTCGCACCATCTCGGTTGCAGTGTCTTGTTATATACCCAACAGACACATTTGTGACCAGTCAGTGCTAGAACATTGGGTACTAGAGTGCGCGTGGATGTTAGATATATGTTCTCTACAGAAAGAGATCAAGTTGTGCTCCCTACATTGTGACGGCACCAATTAATTACATTGCTTTGTTAACTTGCAGAATCCATATGTAATGCCATGGAATTTGGGTCTGGGATTTGGAACCTGTCCAATATGGTCATTTCTGGACAATTATTTATATCCATTAGGTGACCCATTTTGCCTCGAGCAAACCCAGGAGTGATAGGTTCTTATGGGGAGATTAATTGGTATTGCTTGCCTCTTCATCTCGCCTCCTTTTGAAGAAGGTCAAAAGGTAATCGAGGGGAGGAAACGTAGAAAGAAAAGCACTTGTGTTAAATTACTCCTTGTCCGCTAGCGCGTCATCATACAAATACATTTTTTACAGAGAAGGAATCCCAAAATATGAGTCGTGGTCAAAATAAATGTAGCTAGTTGTGCCAGACATTTTAGAGATTAAAAATGATAGGGTACTTATCTTTTTTAACATGCACATGCTTTTCTAATCCGATATAACAACCGCAGTTTCAAAGGGGGTGAGGTAGATTTCAAAACTCTTGCGCATCCTCCGCCAGAGGAGGTAATTGAGGAGAGGAGCAAACTTCTCCGTTCGCCTATTAATGAATTTACACTTCTACATATGGCTTTCAGTTTCCGGGTAACGGAGGATGGACTTTTATCCAATTGAGAATCTCCCATTGCCTCCTCTTGTATAGCCTCTTTAGCTTTAAAGGGGAGTTGAAATAATTTAAAATGGTAGAATAGTAGTTTCCTTTGTCTACATAATGACTTAGGGCTCTATTTGATCTGAAGTGTTATAGATTCCGCTATAGAAAATTAAAGGCAGTGTTTACTGTGAATGCAGTCACCGCTAAAACAGGAGCATTGCCTTTAAAATTCAAATCACGGATTTCAGTGATGCGGATTGAATAGAGCCCTTAAAGCCTCTTGTCCTCAGAGACAGGTTGCTGTCCACATGCATGAATGACCTTACAAAACTGGATTTGTATTGTTAGATGCTGACATATTCCTTAGATCAAAGGGTAATGATGTTGGATTTCAGGCATTTTAAGTGAGAAATAAATAAGTTAAAAAACAGCACATATCCCTGACCTAACAAGTATGATAAGATATTTAAGTTCGGCTGACTTAAAGGGCCATGGGAATCTAACGTGGACCCCATAGAACCATTTCATTACCTCCACCCTCTGTTGTAAATACAATTTTGTTTAAAACCACAGTAGGGTCACACACACCATATAGTAATGTTCAATTTGCAAGTGGAGCTGAAAAGGGGGTTGTTGATTGCAATGTGTATTAAAGGGGTTTATAAATCAATTTCATTGATGTTTTCATTGTCGTAGAATGGTTTATAAACAAATGATGCATTCGATCACAAATGTTTAGGTATGCTATATAGTATCATGGAATGTCATTCCATAATAACACTATAATTTACTTTGTGCAGGTGAAAATGTCATGGGATGCATTTTCTCCATTGTTTACATTTAGTTTGTGGCCCACTCTGTGAAGGAAAAGGTGTTTAACAGTTTTTATAGACACCCACCCCAGAAAATAATAGTAATCGAATACGTCAGCCACTCACACAGTATAGACTTCCGATCACTGTCCATGGTGCTGAAATTGCTACTTTTATGCGGCTGCTTATCGAATTGATGATAGGCTTTCTGTGGTGCCAGGGCATGTAGCCTATAGCTTTTCTTTAGCTAATGGATAATTGGTAGGCCTATTTGGTCGTCATTTTCTCATGTTAAGCCTAACATTTCAAGAAGCTATTCACGGTGTCGTAATGCTGGCTGGCGGAAATAATGTAATTACTTGTTCAGTAATTAAAGTTGGATTTAATTAATTTTTTATTAAAAAAAAAAACTTTTTACACATTCTCCTCCCCAATTTTCGTGATATCCAGTTGGTAGTTAGTTGTGTCCCATCGCTGCAACTCCTGTACGGTCTAGGGAAGGTCGAAGGTCGAGAGCCATGCGTCCACTGAAATACGACCCTGCCAAGCCACACTGCTGGCTTAACCCAGCCGCAC
The DNA here is from genome assembly GCF_002910315.2 of Salvelinus sp. IW2-2015. NCBI lineage: Eukaryota > Metazoa > Chordata > Actinopteri > Salmoniformes > Salmonidae > Salvelinus > Salvelinus sp. IW2-2015. Next base: position 13,482,088 of record NC_036849.1, on the reverse strand, counting down.
CAATGTGTTAGAGCGCGATGGGACAAGGACATCCCGGCCGGCCAAACGCTTCCCTAACCTGGATGACGCTGGGAGAATTGTGCGTCGCCTCATGGGTCTCCCGGTCACGGCCAGCATGGGTCGCCTCATGGGTCTCCCGGTCACACAGCCCGGGATCAAACCCGGATCTATAGTGACTAGTGACGCCTCAAGCACTGCCTTAGACCACTGCGCCTCTCGGGAGGCCCATAAAGTTGGAAATTCAAACAATGTAGATTGTAAAATACATTTCATGCAACAGCATACTAATCAGCTACTGTACCAATTGTCCTGTATAGCATATCTGAACCTGCATGACATGAGCCGTCCTCGCGCTCTCGCCCAGCTTCCATAGAAAGGTGTGGTGCATAAAACAAGTCTAACGCCAACCAATAGTCAGTCCACCCTCAAAGCACTAGCTTGCTCGGGATTATTTCATTATGCAGTGTAGCCTACTATCTATATAGCTATATGAAGTATTAAGCTGCTATATAAAAATGACATCAAATAGCCTAAAAATTATCCTGAAGTGTTTCCTTTTGTGTTTCTTTCTCTTAGAAATACGTTTGTGTCTTTGCTCTTTTTTCCCCTCCTACGTGGAGAGCTACAGTATGCGACTGCATTGCCTTACATTTTTCTGTGCAAATGTTTTCACTACGGCCTGTAGGCCTAGGTTGCGGTCCCAACTTTTCTATAACAATTATTGATAACTGTGTTTTTTGATCAGTTTAATAACATGCTTAGGGAATGTGATTTTGGAAAGAGGTCATCTTCATGGGAGATTTTAATATTAATTATGAAGACAAGTCTTGTAGGAAAACCCTGAAATGGATCACTAACACCTTTGACCTTTCACAGCTAGTTAAAGGGCCAACCAGGGTGACTTGTTGCTCTAAAACACAGATTGATTTGGTGTTCAGTAATAAACCATTCAATATGGTTACTGGGCTATCTGATCATAATCTGACACTTATAGCCAGAAAGCTGTCTAAGAGCAGGTTTAACCTCTCTACTGTTAGAAAGCCGGATCAACTAAGAATAATTAAGAGTGAATTAAACTATTTTGAAAACGCAATTAAGGGAATTAACTGGAATGATCTCTTGTCCTATACAGACGTGGAAGCTGATAGTCAGGTTTTTCTATCCACAATCCAGACTACAATAAATGGTTTCCTAAAGAAAATCAAATCCAAACCTGGCCAAAAGAGCACTCTTCCTTGGCTAAATGGAGAAATCTGGAAATTGATGAAAGAACGAGATTATGCTCTAAAAATAGCCCTAAGATCCAAATTAGAGCATGACAGACATAGGTTTACCATGTTGAGAAACAAGGTGATGAAAGAAATCACAGGCCAAGGCAAACTTTTTTTATTAAAATAATTGGTGAAGCAAAGGGAAATTCTAAAAAAGTTAACAGGGAAAGACCATAGTAACCCTGCAAAAAGACTAGAAATCATGGTGAATAACAATCTAACACAGGATGCAGTTGAAACAGCAATAGCCTCAGGGTACTAACACAGAACCCCTCCACTGGTTTCTTGGGCTCAGTGCTAGTAAATGACACTAAACCTGTCTTCATCATAAGGGAGGTTTCTGAGTCAAAGGTGAACAAGGTGATTAGCTCACTGAAGAACTCTAAAGCCAAAGCTGTGTTTGGGCTGGACTCTACCTTTCTTAAAAACTACAAAGAGTCACTCATTGGCCCCATTACTAAGGTCACCAACACATCTATTGGTCTCGGGGTGTTTCCAAGGGTATTGAAGTCGGCCATAATAACGTCTATCTTTAAATCGGGCGACCCTGCTGACGTGAGTAACTACAGGCCCATTAGTATACTACCTGTGGTGTCAAAGGTTGTTGAAAAGTGTGTAGCAGAACAACTGATTGCCCACCTCAACAGCCCCTTCACATTACACTCCATGCAGTTTGGCTTCAGAGCGAAACACTCTACAGAAACGGCCAACTGCTTTCTTCTGGAAAATGTGAAGTCCAAGATGGACAAAGGGGGTGTTGTTGGGGCTGTGTTTCTGGACCTAAGGAAGGCTTTTGATAAGGTTAACCATGAGATTCTCATCACAAAATTGTCCAAGTTCAACTTTTCCCCCGATGCCTTGAGATGGATGAAATCATCCACTCAGTGTGTCTGACACACTCAGTGTGTCAGAGCTATGATGTGGGCGTGCCCCAAGGGTCAATACTGGGGCCCCTCCTGTTCAGCCTGTACATTAATGCCTTCTGTCTGTACTGGGTCTGAAGTTCAAATGTATGCAGATGATACTGTGATATGTGCATGCAAAGAGCAAACAACAAGCTGCACAAGAACTCACTACTGTAATGGTCCAGGTTACAAAGTGGCTCAGTGACTCGTGTTTGCATCTCAATATGAAAAAAACTGTTTGCATGTTCTTCACAAAGAGGGCAACAGATGCTACTGAGCCAGATGTCTATGTGTCGGGGAGAAGCTCCAGGTGGTATCTGATTTTAAGTACCTTGGCATCATACTTGATTCCAACCTCTCTTTTAAAAAGCATGTGAAAAAGGTAATTCAGATAACCAAATTCAACCTAGCTAATTTCCAAATTTATACGGTATTGTTTGACTACAGAGGTAGCAAAACTGTACTTCAAATCTATGATACTCCCCCACTTAACATACTGCTTGACTAGTTGGGCCCAAGTTTGCTGTACAACATTAAACCTATTCAGTCTGTCTACAAACAGGCTCTCAAAGTGCTTGATAGGAAGCCCAATAGCCATCATCACTGTTACATCCTCAGAAAGCATGAGCTCCTGAGTTGGGAAAATCTTGTGCAATACACCGACACGTCTTGTATTCAAGATCCTAAATGGCCTGGCTCCCCCTCCACTCAGTATTTTTGTTAAACAGAAAACCCAAACATATGGCAGCAGATCCACAAGGTCTGCCATGAGAGGTGACTGTTAGTAAATCCGCTTTCTCTGTGAGAGCTTCCCATGTCTGGAATACACTGCCATCAGACACACATATCACACTTTCACAAAATGCATGAAGACATGGCTAAAGGTCAATCAGATTTGTGAACATAATCCCTAGCTGTGTATTGCCGCTTTCCATGTTGTCTGTAGCTTGTGAGGTGTGGAAACACTTTGTTGCTTTTATGAATTTTGTCTTGCTGCTTTTTGTTCTATGTTGCTCTGTCTGTATGCTACGTCTTGCTTGTCCTATGTTGCTCTGTCTGTATGCTACGTCTTGCTTGTCCTATGTTGCCCTGTGTGTGCTCACTGCTCAATGATTGTCTATATTGTAATTGTTTTTAATAACCTGCCCAGGGACTGCGGTTGAAAATTAGCCGGCTGGCTAAAACCGGCACTTTTACTGAAAGGTTGATTAATGTGCACTGTCCCTGTAAAAATAAAATAAACTCAACTCTTTCCTGAGACACTATGCATTATATTGTGCAAGTGTTCCAAAGGCTTGCTGGCCTATGTTGACTCCAATGCTTCCCACAGTTGTGTCAAGTTGGCTGGATGTCCTTTAGGTGGTGGACCATTCTTGATGCACATGAAACTGTTGAGCATGAAAAACCCAGCAGCGTCTGGCACCTACTACAATACCCCGTTCAAAGGCACTTAAATCTTTTGTCTTGCCCATTCACCCTCAATGTCACATATACACAATCCATGCCTCAACTGTCTCAAGGCTTAACAATCTTTCTTTAACCTGTCTCCTCCCCTTCATCTACACTGGTTTAACAAGTGACATCAATAAGGGATCAAAGCTTTCACCTGGTCAGTCTGTCATGGAAAGAACAGGTGCTCATAAGGTTTTGTGTACTCAGTGCATGTCCATTGCGCTGCACACAAGTTATGCATGCTAAGGTATACCAGAGACTGTTGATATTGCAACCACTAAACTCAAGCGCCGGTTCACCAGTATGAACGAAATCGGAAACCGCTTGTTTTGTTTGAGCCCTCAAGAACTGTTGTCCGCTAAAGATGATCATCTGTTTGCATCTGCCACTTTATTGGCTGTCCAGTATCCAAACGACCTGTCCCCAGAGCTTCCTATACAGTTCATTGGTTTCTGTAACGTGGTGAGGCCGGCAATTAAGAATAATGAGAGGCTCAATTAAAGATGTTTCAAAACTGCTTATTTGAAGTTTCCCTGATGTTGCTATGGCAATCATGCTGTTTTTAACCATCCCTGTAACTTGCTTCTGCTGCGAGACCATTTTCTCAACTAAAACTTAAGAACTAGGCCTACCTAAGAAGCATTAGGCTCTCGGTCTGATATGCACTTTTGTATTGCTGCCACTCAAACAAATATTTTAAGATAAGCTCACGTTATTACGAAATAATTCTTATGAGAAAGATGTCAAAACGAAATAATCCGGTTGCATGTCATGAGAAATAGCCTTTTATGCTGAAACGGTAGCATAGGGTACTTGGCAAGCAAGGCATCCTCTCATGCACAGGTTGACATTATGGCTGGTTTGCTTGAGTTGATCAACTTTTATTTTCTCCTCCGTTTGAGGCATTGGGAGATATGTGTCGTTGAGCAATATAGATGGTGTTATAATTAGTTTACGGAGAATTCTGAGTTCCAGGCTCTATAGCAGACGGAAAAAACTAATCTGACCTCCTTGACCGACATGGGAAGCTTCATGGATACAAACTGATGCGGGATATATGGTTACCCAAAATGCAGTCTGGTGTTCACATCATATTCTAGACCCCCATGGAGTGCGTATTTGGGCGGAAGTCTTACTTTCACAACCATGATGACAGAGGAACATCTTAGGTAGGTGTCCTTTTTGTCTTGTAATTTCACATTTGGAAGGAGCATTGAAATAATTAGCTAGCATGATATAATTTCTAGAACAGACATATCTAGCTAGCAAGCTATATGAATGATGCACTGAAATTAACTACTCGAGGGGGATCACTATGATAGCTATTCTCAAGAACAAGCAAGCCCCTACCTGAGAAGCATGTCCGCAATGCATCAAGCATTCTACTCAATGTATTGTCAATGAGCGCTGATTATCAAAAGTGCATTATAGTGGCTTGGAAATAAAATGACATTGCAAAAGGAGGCATAAAATTAGCAAGAAAACCTTTTGACATCGTCAGATTGACGATGAATGCACCAATAGAGCCTATTGGTGCATTCTAGCATGTACAGTATTTGCATATTTCCATATTAACCCTTGCACTCCTAAACAACTTAAATTATTTTATGTTGGCAAAGGGTCACATCTACAAAATATAGTCCACTCTGTTTGTAACAGATTCTAGTGTTGGGAAAGGAAAACAGTATTAAGATCAAATGTTTCATCAATGAAAAAATTAGCATAATGCCAGGTAAAACGGACTATTTCTCAGGCTCAGATATTAGAATATGCATATAATTGACAGATTAGGATAGAAAACACTCTAAAGTTTCCAAAACGGTCAATATTGTCTGAGTATAACAGAACTAATTTTGCAGGCGAAAACCTGAGGAACTCCAACCCGGAAGTGCATTTATTTTTATTTTTATCCCTGTTTCATTGCTTGCCCCTCCATTTAAAAGGGGTATCAACCAGATTCCTTTTCCAATGGCTTCCTCAGGCTGTGACCAGGCTTTAGACATAGTTTCAAGCTTTTATTTTGAAAAATGAGCGAGATTTATCAAAACGCGTCAGGTGTCCTTTGTTTAGTTCCTGCGCAGGAGAGGTGTGGCTCGACATTTTCTTTCTCTGTAGTATTGAACACTTTACCGTCCGGTTGAAATATGATCGATTATGTATGTTAAAAACAACCTGAGGATTGATTATAAAAAACCTTTGACATGTTTCTACGAACATTACGGATACTTTCTGGAATTTGTGTCTGCCCTTCAGGACCGGAACGAGCTTGTGGTTTTCTGAACATAACGCGCAAACCAAATGGCGGTTTTTGGTTATAAAACTAATCTTTATCGAACAAAAAGAACATTTATTGTGTAACTGGGAGTCTCGTGAGTGCAAACATCCGAAGATTATCAAAGGTAAGCGATTCATTTTATTGCTTTTCTGACTTTCGTGACCAAGCTAATTTAAGGCTAGCTGTTCTAGCAGTGATTGATACACTCACAAACGCTTGGATTGCTTTCGCTGTAAAGCATATTTTCAAAATCTGACACGATAGGTGGATTAACAATTTGGTATATTTCACTTGTGATTTCATGATTATAAATATATATATATATTTTTTATTTTATTTGGCGCGCTGCAGTTTAGCGGTTGTTGTTGAGAAATGATCCCGGTAACAGGATCCGTAGCATCAAGAAGTTAACTGACTTTCCTATTTAAATAAAGGTTAAATAAATAAAAAGTGAGTGGAAACGCCAACCAGATACTTCCCACTTAAACATCCGGTGAAATATCTGGCTCATTGTTCTGTGGTATAACGTTTATAGCTAGCTAACATTGAGGGGACACCACTGGATGTTAGCTAGCTAACATTCCTAGCTATTTTTGACAAATTTGTCACCCCTCCCTAGGATGTCTGGAGAATTTTGTACTGCAAAAATGGGTTGAATGGTCCGCTGGGAGTGATTTTGATTGGATGTTACATTTAAAGAACCCCCTCCCCCACACGCCCGTAGAAGGTGTGCTGTGTGTTATATAAAGTTGAAGTCGGAAGTTTACATACACCTTAGCAAAATGCATTTAAACTCAGTTTTTCACAATTCCCGACATTTAATCCTAGTAAGAATTGCCTGTCTTAGGTCAGTTAGGATCACCACTATTTTAAGAATGTGAAATGTCAGAATAATAGAGTGATTTATTTCAGCTTTTATTTCTTTCATCACATTCCCAGTGGGTCAAAAGTTTACATACACTCAATTAGCATTTGTTAGCATTGCCTTAAACAATTTAAACTTGGGTCAAACGTTTAGGGTAGCCTTCCACAAGCTTCCCACAATAATTTGGGTGCATTTTGGCCCATTCCTTCTGACAGACCTGGTGTAACTGAGTCAGGTTTGTAAGCCTCCTTGCTCGCACACGCTTTTTCAGTTCTGCCCACAAATGTTCTATGGGATTGAGGTCAGGGCATTGTGATGGCCACTCCAATACCTTGACTTTGTTGTCCTGCAGCCATTTTGCCACAACTTTGGAAGTATGCTTGGGGTCATTGTCCATTTGCAACCAAGCTTTAACTTCCTGACCGATGTCTTGAGATGTTGCCTCAATATATCCACATAATTCTCCTTCCTCATGATGCCATGTATTTTGTGAAGTGCACCAGTGCCTCCTGGTTGGGATGGTGTTCTTCGGCTTGCAAGCCTCCCCCTTTTTCCTCCAAACATAACGATGGTCGTTATGACCAAACAGTTCTATTTTTGTTTCATCAGACCAGAGGACATCTCTCCAAAAAGTATGATCTTTGTCCCCATGTACAGTTGCAAACCATAGTCTGGCTTTTTATGGCAGTTTTGGAGCAGTGACTTCTTCCTTGCTGAGCAGCCTTTCAGGTTATGTCGATATAGGACTCGTTTTACTGTGGATATAGATACTTTTGTACCTGTTTCCTCCAGCAACTTCACAAGGTCCTTTGCTGTTGTTCTGGGATTGATTTGCACTTTTCGCACCAAAATACGTTAATCTCTAGGAGACAGAACGTGTCTCCTTCCTGAGCGGTATAATGGCTGCGTGGTCCAATGGTGTTTATACTTGCGTACTATTGTTTGTACAGATGAACGTGGTACCTTCAGGCGTTTGGAAATTGTTGGAAAAATGACTTGTGTCATGCACAAAGTAGATGTCCTAACCGACTTGCCAAAACTATAGCTTGTTAACAAGAAATTTGTGGAGTGGTTCAAAAACGAGTTAATGCTCCAACCTAAGTGTATGTAAATGTCCGACTTCAACTGTAAGTCACCGTCCGGGTAGGACACATTTTGTAGAGAATTGATGCATATGCTCATTTCAAGTTATCAAATGTGGCCGACAGTCTGCAATTAATATTTATTGAAAGTGGATTATGCTGGTGAAGTCAAACGTCACAACAGGTTCTAAAACCGCTCTTGGTTCTATTTTTTGACACGCTGCAAGTCCCGCCTCTCCCATCTCCTCATTGATTTTTAGAAGCATATACCCACGTGGCTGATTTTAAGATGAACTGAGGTCCACACTCCAGTCCAGTTGGTGATGGTAATGCACCTTAAAGTTGGTTGCAACTGCCATATAAAGTCCAAGAAGAAGACCGAACGAGGAAAGATTACTAGAAACTAACTCAGTTTACCCTTTTATCTGTGGAGTAATTGTCAGAGTAGAGGACCTTGTGCATTTCAGGTAAAATAGCAACCCAATGTTTAAATTCTATGAAAAATTACCTAGCAACAGCAAGCTAGCTAAATGGCCCTGAGTGTTTCGCTCTTTCCCCAAATTAATTTAGTTGCTTCAGAGTTCGTTTTGATATTTCAACATGCGTGTCCTGATCGTGTCTGGTGTGAATGGACAAAATCGACATGCACATGCAGACGCGGACGCTCGCCCAGTCTAGTCTAGTCGGCATGTAATGAAGCCTGTTTTTTGTCCTCAGATATGGAAAGCTGTGAGACTGTTTGCAGCTGAAGAGAGGTCCCAATGAAAAATCTAATCAAACTATTTGTCACATGCACCGAATACAAGTGTAGACCTTACCGTGAAATGCTTACTTACAAGCACTTAACCAACAGTGCAGTTCAAGAAGAGTTAAGAAAACATTTACCAAATAGAAATTATTTAACTTTTGCTTAAGTAATACAATAACATAACAATTGTGGAAGGATCACCAGAGGGCAGGCTGGGCTCACGGATAGTAGCCCAACAAGGCATGGGAGACAAGGTAACCAGAGGCAATTAAGCACAGCTGATGGTACTAATGACATATTCCCCTTCCCCTATAAGAGAGAGTATGGAACCAGCAGAGATGGGGAAAATACTATCTCTGGAAGATGGCCACCGAGACAGAGGAGCTATCCATGAAGAACCACTAAGACGGTGACAATCCCGTGACTTTTGTTGTAGTTTAAAGATAATCGTATTGTGTTCCTGTTTGATCTGGAGAAGAAGATGTATGTTTTTTTCCCTTGGGAGATTTTCATTGATTATGTTGGAGTGTTTGTGTTGACCAAATACCCTCAATAGAGAACTGTGTTCAATCAAGAAAACCTACTCCTGACTCATTTGTTCCACCTTTCCGCTTTAGAGTGACGCCCAATTACTTGGTCCGCTCACACAATAATGAGGCTATATACAGGGGGTACTGGGACCGAGTCAGTGTGCGGGGGTACAGGTTAGTTGAGGTAATTTGTACATGTAGGTAGGGGGAAGTGACTATGCATAGTTAATGAACAGCGAGTAACAGCAGTGTACAAAACAAATGGAGGGGGTGTCAATGTAAATAGTCCGGTGGCCAGTTGATTAATTTTTCAGCAGTCTTATGGCTTGGGGGTAGGAGCTTTTAGGTCCTAGACTTGGCGCTTTGGTACCGCTTGCGGAGCGGTAGCAGAGAAAACAGTCTGACTTGGGTGACTGGAGTCTCTGACAATTTTATGTGCTGTCCTCTGACACCGCCTATTATATAGGTCCTGGATGGCAGGAAGCTTGGCCCCACTGATGTACTGGGCCGTACGCACTACCCTCTGTAGCACGTTACGGTCAGATGCCGAGCAGTTGCCATACCAGGCGGTGATGCAACCGATCAGGATGCTCTCGATGGTGCAGCTGTAGAATTTGAGGATCTGGGGACCCATGCCAAATCCTTTCAGTCTCCAGAGGGGGAAAAGGTTTTGTCGTGCCGTCTTCACAACTGTCTTGGTGTGTTTGGATCATGATAGTTTGTTGGTGATGTGGATACCAAGGAACTTGAAACTCTCGACCCGCTCCACTGCAGTGCCGCCTTGGAATTCAATGTCCCGAGTGACATTTCCATACAGGACTTACCCCAGTGTTTTACCCCAAAGCTCAGACTTTTCTGTTTCCATCTACGCAGGCCGGCACACCCGTTTCACTGAGCCATGGATCCAGCGGACCTGCTCTCACTTGGGGCCAAAGCCAGGCCACTGGTACTATATGCCATGGGTTATATGTGGAGGCCTACCTATGTTAGCACGTTGTATACACAAAAACAGTTAAACAACACACACAATGTATAAACCTATTAGAATTGGAGCAGGCCAACCTTGCTGGATGTCAGCTGGGTGTGCAGGGTTCTGTCTCAGCCCAGCAATAACACACCTGATTCAACTTATCAAACCTAATGCGTTGATAATCAAGTGGGCTATTGCTGGGCTGGAATAGAAGTCTGCTCACCCAGTAGATCAGGGATCAGTGGAGCAATGTTGGCTACCGCTGGTATAGAGATTTTTTTGTTCATCTGAAATGATGCTTTAGTAATAATAGCATACGTGTTACTACTCAATTATCTATTGTTGTATAGACAAAGATGTGTAATCTTTACATACAACTTAGCTTATTTGTACGCTTTGAAGTGTTGAATCTTTGATGTGAAGTGTTAAAATTGTTAAACTATTTAAAATGAACTAGTGTCAATGTTGATTAATCACATTCCTGCAAAAAAGAGGGGAAGGGGTTCTGTGTCTGTATTCTCAAATTAACATTTCCTTTTTGACTATTTGTAAGAACACCAAGCTGGGTTTTTTTGTCACTGTCTCAGTATATCAGCTATCTGAATCCATATAACAGCTTATGATAATATTACGGCATGCATGGCATGCATTGCCCCCCGAGGGGTGCACGTTTTGGTTTGACCACGTCATTTGTTCATCAAACATCTGCGACTCCTACAAAACCATCCACCACCCCCACTTTGGCCAATCAGATCACATCTCGGTTCCTACTCCCCGCCTACAAGCAACAACTCAAGAGGGAGCCACCAACACAGAGAATAGTGAGGTGCTGGACAGAGGAGGGAGACTTAATGCTGCAATCAAAAGATTGTTTTGAGAATACTGATCGACTTTGGTCACATCTGAAAATATGGCGACGTACTGGATGGCCGCCGTTTTGCTAGCGCAGACCCAAGTTCGCTATTTTGTGATTATTTTGTCATTTATTTCGTACTTTATTTTTTCAATCTATCCGCTACTATTTCTTTCAACCGATATTAACTTTTGAAAATCAGATTGGCAGTTACCTCAATTCTGGCTTCAACTTCGACTCATCTGCCCTGGGCTCTTTCTGTAATTCCGACCCAAGAGGAAATTTGACGTTAGAGGCAGGAGAGGGGGGATTCCTGCAAGATTAAGGTGAAGGGAGAACCGTCCACCTCTTCCCTCCATTCTACTTGCCAGTCACTTGATAATAAGATGGATGACCTCCGATTGCAGATTTGCTATCAACAGGACTCTCAAACTGCAATATTCTCTGCTTTTCTGAAACATGGCTCTTGGACAAGATATCCCCCATGGCTATCCAACTCGAATTCTTAATTAACCGTGCTGACAGGACAGTGGATTCTTGGAAATCGAGGGGAAGGGGTTTGCCTGTTCATCAACAACTGGTGTGCTGACTCGAGAATGGTGGAAGTGTCGACCCATTGTTCACCCGTCTTGGAATACCTGATGGTCAAATGCCGACCCTTTTACCTCCTGAAGGATTTTTCAGCTGTTATCGTGACTGTTGTACACATTCCATCTCAGAAAAATTATGAACTGGCACTTAAACTGTACGAGGCTATAACTTTTCTGGTTGCCGGCAATTTTAATTCCACGTCATTAAGATACGTGATGCCCAACTTCCATCAACACGTCTCCCTTGCCACTAGGGGCAATAAAGCCGTAGACCACTATTATTCTACCCACAAGCATGCATACAAGGCCCTCCCACATCCGCCATTTGGCAAATCAGATCGTGACTCTGTACTCCTGCTTCCTGTTTAAAAACAGAAACTCAAACAGAAATTACCTGTGACTCGCTCCGTTGAGAAATGGTCTCCAGAATTAGATATACAACAGGACTGCTTTGCTCGCGCTGTTTGGATTATGTTTCGGGACTCCGCCGATAACATTGACGAGCTAACCACCTCCGTCAATGGCTTCATTAGGAAATGCATTGGCGACGTTGTCCCCACAGTTAAGGTTCGCTGCTTCCCCAATCAAAATCTTTGGATTAACACTGAGGTTGGCACTAAACTAAAAGGATAGGGCTACTGCACACAGAGCTTTCGCAGACAACCCTGAGGCTACAGCTGAGGACAGGAACAAGTACTGCTATGACCTACTCACAATACTCACCAAGACAACAGCTGAGATGGCATCCCTGGCTGTGTCCTCAGAGTGTGTGCTGACAAGCGTCTTCTCGTATATCTTCAACCTGTCTCTGTCCCAGACAGTTACACCAGTTTAAATGTTATGCCAGTTAAAGGGCTCTGGGCTATTCCTGTTGATGCACTGGTCTAAGAGTAAAATAATCAGGTAGCTTTTGAGTGGACATTGTTACTTTTTGCTTTAAGGAGACCACCATTGTCCCAGTGCCAAAGAAAAACAAGGTGACATGCCCAAATGACTTTCACCCAGTCGCACTCACCTCGGTCATCATGAAGTGCTTCGAGAGGTTGGTCATGGCTCACATCAAGGCATGCATGCCAGACACACTGGACCCACTCCAATTTGCCTACTGCTCCAACAGATCCATGGAATATGCCATTTCCATCGCCATTCACACGGCTGTAACACATCTGGACAAGAGGAACACCTATGTGAGAATGCTGCAAGCTCAGATCCCTGGGTCTGGACAACACCCTCTGCAACTGGATCCTGGACTTCCTGATGGGCATCCCACAAGCGGTGAGGATTGGCAACAACACCTCCACACTGACTCTTAACACAGCACCCCCCCAGGGGTGTGTCCTCAGTCCTCTGCTGTACTCCCACGACTACGTGGCTTTACACGAAACCGACTCCATCATGTTTGGTGACGATACCTCGGCTGTAGGCCTGATAACCAACAACGACAGTCAGTCTATAGGGAGTAGGTATTTGAACGGGCATTGTAGTGTCATGACAAAAACCTCTCCCTCAACATCAGCAAAACAAAGTTGTTGATGTTGACATCAGGAAGCAGAGGAGGGAACATGCCCCGATCCACATCAATGGGACTGTAGTAGAGAGAGTCACACATTTTTATTTCCTATGCGTCCACATCACCCCAGCCATGAGCTGTTATCTCCCTTACCATCGGGCAGACAGTGTCAGAGCATGAGGTCTGACAAACTGTCTCTGAACCTGTTGGTATCTACAAGCCATCAGACTGCTGAACACTTGAACTGGACTGACCACCTGTCCTTCACCTGCTCTGATTCTCTGCACTTTAACACACATCACAACTGCAGCTATCAGACTCCTATTATATTGCTCAATTTATACACTTGCCGCCCCCATTTCGCCCTTCCCCAATACACATGTAAATATTGCCTTCCTGTATTACACTTATGCTAAAATGTTTATTCTATTGCTGCCATTTACTTTGTATTCTCATGTTTTAAATCAAGAATCAAATCAAATTGTATTTGTCACATGCGCTGAATACAACAGTGACTTACAGTGAAATGCTTACTTACAAGCCCTTAACAAACAATGCAGTTAAGAAAATACCCCCAAAAAGTAAGAGATAGAAAAACAAATAATTAAAGAGCAGCAGCAAATAACAATAGCGGGGCTATATACAGGGGGTACCGGTTCAGAGTCAATGTGCGGGGGAACCGGTGTCGAGGTAATTATGTACATGCAGGTAGGGTTATTAAAGTGGCTATGCATAGATAACAGTGAGTAGCAGGGGGTGCAAATAGTCTGCGTAGCCATTTGATAAGCTGTTCAGGAGTCTAATGGCTTGGGGGTGGAAGCTGTTTAGAAGCCTCTTGAACCTAGACTTGGCACTTCAGTACCGCTTGCCGTGCGGTAGCAGAGAGAACAGTGTATGACTAGGGTGGCTGGAGTCTGTGACAATTTTTTTGGCCTTTCTTTGACACTGCCTGGTATAGACATCCTGGATGGCAGGAAGCTTGGTGCCGGTGATGTACTGGGCCGTAAACACTACCCTCTGTAGTGCCTTGCGGTCGGAGGCCGAGCAGTTGCCATACCAGGCAGTGTTGCAACCCATCAGGATACTCATGATGGTGCAGCTGTAAAACCTTTTTAGGATCTGAGGACCCATGCCAAATCGTTTCAGTCTCCTGAGGGGGAATAGGTTTTGTTGTGCCCTCTTCACGACTGTCTTGGTGTGCTTAGACCATGTTCATTTGTTGGTGATGTGGATGCCAAGGAACTTGACAAGCTCTCAACCTGCTCCACTACAGCCCCGTCGATGAGAATGGGGGCGTGCCCGGTCCTCCTTTTCCTGTAGTGCACAATCATCTACTCTTGTCTTGATCGCGTTGAGGGAGAGGTTGTTGTCCTTGCACCAAACGGTCAGGTCTCTGATCTCCTCCCTATAGGCTGTCTCGTCGTTGACGGTGATCAGGCCTACCACTGTTGTGTCATCAGCAAACTTAATGATGGCGTTGGAGTCGTGCCTGGCCATGCAGTCGTGGGTGAACAGGGAGTACAGGAGGGGACTGAGCACGCACCCGTGAGGGGCCCCTGTGTTGAGGATCAGCGTTGCGGATGTGTTGTTACTTACCCTTACCACCTGGGGGCATCCCGTCAGTAAGTCTAGGATCCAGTTGCAGAGGGAGGTGTTTAGTCCCAGGGTCTGTAGCTTAGTGATGAGATTTGAGGGCACTATGGTGTTGAACGCTGAGCTGTAGTCAATGAATAGCATTCCCACATAGATGTTCCTTTTGTCCAGGTGGGAAAGGGCAGTGTGGAGTGCAATAGAGATTGCATCATCTGTGGATCTGTTGGTGCTGTATGCACATTGGAGTGGGTCTAGGGTTTCTAGAATAATGGTGTTGATGTAAGCCATGACCAGCCTTTCAAAGCATTTCATGGCTACAGACGTGAGTGCTACGGGTCAGTAGTCATTTAGGCAGGTTACCTTTGTGTTCTTGGGCACAGGGACTATGGTGGTCTGCTTAAAACATGTTGGTATTACAGAATCGGACAAGGAGAGGTTGTAAATGTCAGTGAAGACACGTGCCAGTTGGTCAGCGCATGCTCGGAGTACACGTCCTGGTAATCTGTCTGGGCCAGCGGGCTTGTGAATGTTGACCTGTTTAAAGGTCTTACTCACATCGGCTGCGGAGAGCGTGATCACAGTCGTCCGGAACAGCTGATGCTCTCATGCATGTTTCAGTGTTACTTGCCTCGAAGCGAGCATATAAGTTATTTCGCTTGTCTGGTGGGCTTGTGTCACTGGGCAGCTCTCAGCTGTGGTTCCCTTTAGAAGTCTGTAATAGTTTGCAAGCCCTGCCACATCCGATGAGCGTCGGTGCCGGTGTAGTACGATTCCATCTTAGTCCTGTATTGATGCTTTGCCTGTTTTGATGGTTTGACCAACTGGCAAGTGTCTTCTTATAAGCTTCCGGGTTAGAGTCCAGCTCCTTGAAAGCGGCAGCTCTACCCTTTAGCTTAGTGGGAATGTTGCCTGTAATCCATGGCTTCTGGTTGGGGAATGTACATACTATTTCTTATTGTTGTTGCCTTGTCAAGAAGGAACCTGCAAGTAAGCATTTCGTTGGATGATGTATCCCATACATACTAGTAAACCAACTTGCGCGCAATTTAGGCCATCGTTTCTCGGTCATCATGCACACGGCCACCTTTGTGACGCTAACCACAATAAGTATAAATCACAATAATGGAATTTGCGGTTCGCCTTCTAAATAAATATCCCCCTTTGAAAATGATCCAAATATTGGAATAATGCTAAACAAGGTTGGAATGTTATATAACTTAAAAATGAATACAATAATTAATTAATTTCACAAGAAACTGTAAACAACGTTCAAATCCCACTGTGAATGTATAAGACTGCATAATTGCATTGGGGGCATACATACAGTTATTCAATATACAGCCTAGCCCTCAAACTCAAGGTGGCATTCTGCCTTATCCCTACAGTTTTCATCCATTAGCTTTTCCCACGACTACAATCCCAACACTGTGTTTTAACGTTTAGAAATGCCAATAATCGTTGTTTGCGGTACGTCTTTAGAAACATATGGGCCTCATCTTTCATCAGAAAGAATCCTTTAAATAAAAATGATTAACTTACTGTAGTAGTTCTGCACATATCCATAAAGCTATGGGTACCGCTTCTGCTACACTTCCCGAGTTATGCTTACACACAGGTGTTCGGAGCATGCTAGATAGGTAATTAGCACAGCTGGTCGTTCGCCTCATGTCTTCCGTAAACAAGCATTGTAACATGAAAATATGGCCGTGTGGGAACACTAACCCTATCAAGGTGTGTATCAATTTAACTTTTTTTTTTAATATATAATTTCTCGCTGATATGAAATATAAGATCCTTATGCTTTCAAAACCGTACCGCAAGCGACAGTTGTTAATGTTCAGATTGAGCGTTGGGGCTCTTAACAAAACTCCCCGTACAGAAGACGCCTTCGTCCAATGACTCTTATGTGTAACGTAATGGAACTGAGAGTCATATCAAGGGCTATGTGCAGCCTTAACTATGGAAATTAGGTATCAGCCTTGTCAGTGACACACACAGATTAAAATCCCAAAGAGTTTACACAAATATTAGCGTCATAGTTTATTGCATGATTTTGACCCTGGGAAATCACCTCCCCAGTTAGTCTATTGTGTTATTGAACATTAATATTGGACTGTACTATGGAGTGCACACCAATGAAATGGGGTTATCAGCCTACTCAGGGACACCCACAAAACACAACACAATTATGCAGTCTAATACACTTTGAAGGCAAATTCCTCTTTTGTGGCTAATCCTTATTGTCGCTAGCCTCACAGGCCACACCGCCACACAAGACACATCCACAGCTGTGCGGAAATGACACTGCAGGCGCGCGCCCCGACACGTCACGCGAGACGACAAAGACCCCCCCCCCCCCCCCDCCAAAAAAGGAGAAACACGAACAGTGTGAAATTCCCACGGCAGAGATGTTGACCACGTCTTCCATTACTGCAAAGGACTACATTAAACCGTAAAGGTGAGTTCGAGCTAAAGCATCTGTGTTTTCATTTTGACAATTCCACGAAGAGTGGGGAAAACTCGTACAAGGATATACACTGACGCGCCACGAAATGATAAGCTAGCTGTAATGCGAAGTAGAAATATATATTTTCTGTGTATTCAAATACATGTCATAGCGTTTTTTAATTGCCACGAAAGGCTGAAGTTTTTATTTCCAGTGGGAAAAGTAAAACAGTTGTGTGTGTGTGTGTGTGTGTTCATGTTTTGGTTCATGGGCTTCTAGTGTAGAAGAATGAGGAAGTGGATGGGACAGAAACCGAAGGGGGCGAGTGAAGCAAATCATATAAAGCCTCCACAGACTGAGTCCTCTTGCATCAGAGAACACAAAACTCACACACTGTTAGAAGTTAAACAAAAGAGCACAAGTTAGTGTCTTATATTGAATTGTAAAATTAACGTAGCTTACTGCGACGCTGTCCAATATTTTCGTTAAGTAAACATGCGCCCAAGCAGCTGATCAAATAGCACGGGTTCAGAATATCATCCATGTATGCCTATGAACATATAAAGCGGTGCAGTAGACAAGGGCCTGATTGATTCCAACAATATTACATCAAATGCTTTGCTTTTTCTATGGAACAACAATCACAGTTGTTGTTGAAGCATAGAATGTGACTTTTAATTTGAAAGATGAAGTCTCCAACAATATAACAACATTAGGACAATGCAATCAAAGTAATGTGCCTATTTAGAGAAATTACCACAGTCAAGGTTATTTTCCAGTGCAGTGACATTGGAATTCTGAAAATGGCATAAACAGTGATGTTGCAGGTTTTATTTATTTTGATTCTATTGTTTTACTATAGGATATGAATTCCTCTGACCATAGGGAAAACTCAGATGGCGAAATGCTTGAGATAGGTAAGTATAAACCATTTAATATTCTACTGTTATTGCAACTATTCACTTCCAAACTGTTTGGATTTAGCAACAGCTAAAGTGGGGAAATCTAATCAAGCTGTATATTGGAAATAACATAACAATGATTTGAAATGTTTATTTTCTGCAGAGCGAGAACCCATTCAAGACATCAAGACGGAGACAGATGAATGTACTATTAGTGAGACAACTGAAGGACCCCGAAGATGGTACCTTGGAACTAGTGAGGCCACCAGGAAACGTATTGCCAAGGACATGGGCTGTGACGCACACAATTCTGAATTGCTTCAGTCTACCAGCGGCAAAAGAGTCAGGGTCTCTAGTGAGGTAAATTAATGAAATGGCATAATCTATGATTATGACTAACTTAATTTGGTAAATAGACAAATGTCATCAAATAGACATAGGCTTGCTTATTCCTGTTTTTATTTACAGGACATTAAAAATACATTCTTTTTTTTATTTGAGATAAGAAATGCATAATGTTGTTGTTGTCTCTGTGTAGGCAGGGCGGCGCTTGCTGAGGAGATTGTCTGAAGAGTCCACGAGGCCACAATCCCTCTGCCTGACATCTGCGGAGAAGGACCCTGCCCAGGAGAAGACTATAGCCTCTTACAGGAAGCCTCTCTACAGCATCTCTCACAGAATCACAGAGAAGAAGCACACATCAAGCCTGGACCAGCAGGCTCAGCATGATGGAGGAGTGCAGCTAAGCTACAGCAATCTCTTATCCCCTCAACTGGTCAATACAGGGGAGCACAGCCGAAGTGAACCCCTCTCTGCCCTGGAGGCAGCAGGGTCCATGTCTTCAACAGACTCTAATCTATACTCCCTCATTGAGAAGATGTTTTTCATCCTCAATACGCTCAACTCAAGCATGACCCAACTGCACAGCAAGGTGGATCTACTTTCCCTGGAGGTCACTCGCATCAAAAAACAGATCAAACCCTCAGAGATGGCAACTGAGTTCCAGCCTCCTCCAGAATACCTGTTGACAAGTGAGGAGCTGAGTCAACTGATGGAGCAGACATCAAATGCTGGCGAGTTGGGTTGTCGACTGCTAGTACATCTCTTCCCAGAACTTTTTAAAGCCAAGGAGTGCACTCCTGGTTGTATCGCCAACAAGAGAACGTTGGATTCCCTACAGCTGCAGCTAATACGCAACTATGTGAAGGTGTGTTTTCCTCTGGTAAAGAATAACAACATTTGGCAGGATGAATGCCTATTACAGATTAATAACTTCTTTAACCGCTTCTGGGCTCAGAAGGATATGGAGAGTGGGCCACAGTCATGTGGGAGACAGACTATTACAGACTTTGGTTTAAAAGCTGAACGGAACCAGCCCTGCCATTTTATAAATGAGGAGGGGCAAGAAGTGCACCTCGAATTAGACTCCAATAGTGACCACACCAACAATAAAGTAGTAGTGCCAGACCTTGTGTTTGACACTCAGGAGGTTGGAGAGGATCTTGATAAACTCTCCTCCCCTGAAGACTTTATGTTTCTTGTAAACAGAGTTTTCCCAGAGGTTTTTGAGGAGGGGAAATTCCTAGAGGGTACTGTGGGAAAGATGATCCTGGACTCGGACAGGATAGAGATTATCCGTAAGTACATGGAAGCTAATTTTCCTGACGTCCCAGAGGATAGTTGGCTGCATGTGTGTGTGCAGCGCATAGAAGATGCAATAGAGGGTTATCACAATAACAGTAATGGCAGTGAGCCTGAGAACATGAATGATGAGAGCTATGACTCCACAAGCCTCCCTGATGATGTCTCTATCATCAAGATCAGTGACATGTGTGACTACGAGAGACCAGGTCGTAGGTCAAAAAAGTCGTTGCTCGTGCCAGTCGATTTTGAACAACTTGAGATCCCCCTACCAGATTTCAGTGTGCCTAAAGAGTATCTGCTCTCTAGGGAGCAACTGAGGAACAACTATGACTGTAGCTTGTCAATTGGGAACTTTGCCTCTCGCCTCTTGGTACTTACATTCCCTGAGCTCTTCACCTACGAGAACACACGGAAGCATTACAACTGTAGTGGCTCTCTCGGGAAGAAACAGCTTGACCCTGTGCGGGTCAACCTTATTCGCCACTATGTACAGCTACTATATCCACAGGCCAAGAATGACAGAGTGTGGACCCTGGAATTTGTGGGTAAACTGGACGAGCGGTGCAGGCGACGAGACACGGAACAACGGCGGTCGTACCAGCAGCAACCCAAAGTCTATGCTCCTGAGTTGGAGCAAGGGCCTGTGGACTTTGTGGCTGCTTGCCAAGTGAACCAGCTTAACACAGAGCACTTGGAGGACTTTGAGATCCCTCCACTACCCCCTGAAAAAAGTAGCAAAGACTTCTGCATGATCCCCCTGGAGGAATTGACGGTGTCGATTCCAGACTTCCCAGTGCCTTTGGTCTACTTGCTCTCAGACACTGAGGTGCGAGAGATTGTCCAGCAGAGCCTTTCAGTGGGAAACTTTGCCGCCCGCCTACTGGTGCGCCTCTTCCCTGAGCTCTTCACTCAGGAGAACCTGCGGCTTCAGTATAACCACTCAGGCGCCTGCAACAAGAAGCAGCTGGATCCAGTGCGTCTCAGGCTCATCCGCCACTATGTAGAAGCCGTGTACCCAGTTGAGAAGATGGAGGAGGTCTGGCATTATGAATGTGTGCCAAGCATAGATGAGCGATGCCGGCGGCCCAACCGCAAGAAGTGTGACATACTGAAGAAGGCCAAGAGATCAAATACTGTGTCCTAGTAGCAAAGCTAAAGACAATTTTTATATTTTATTCTAAATATTTGCACAAGTACAGAAGCTGAATAACATAGTGGAGCCTTTGCACACTGTTCTGTGTAGGATATGGCCAACTTGTAAAGGCTTTTCATTAGTACTCAATGTATTTGTAATATTGAACTACAGTATTAGACAGTTTTGTTTTTCATCGTCTGCTTGTTTGAGATTATAGACTGTATGTATACACCAAAACAAGTGTCATAGCTCATCTAATTTACCCTGTATATAAGATGTGTAGCCTTAAAAACAATAACCATGTAAATATTACAAAGACAGTAGATCACAGGCAAAGATGGATAAAAATGGTGATCGTTTTTTCCATTGCTTATTTGTCGCATTGTGGCACTACTTGTCTTTTATAACAATGTTATACCTTCTTATAGAAGTTTGTATTATAAATATGTATTAAACCATGGCAACAGATCCCATTAAGCCATTTGTAATCAAGTCAGTCGATTTTCAGCATTTCACTTTATTAGCATTTAGCACTCCATAACTTATCCCCTTGCATCTGATTCAAACCATGACCATCCATTTCATAATTACATAGTAATATTGAGAATGAGTCTTACTAATATTTGTTAATAGAAAATTGTGTCAAGGCCCAAGGCCATTTGAAACCAGATAAGCCAATGATGACACATACCAAGAAGACTATGTTTAAAAAAATGCACCATTACTTTGATGTAACATCATACATAGATATTCCAAATCCCTTGTCAATGAGTGGTATATTCAGTATTGTACACAAACTCATTGTTTAAAGGCATTCTGCTTGGGAAGTTCTATGTTTTTCCAGCGCCTCAGAACAACTTTGTACCGGTCTCCATCCTTGGATTCACCCAATTCCTTCTTAATGATGACTCTCAAAAGCATGACAGTGTCTGTTTCTTTGTTCTCTGACAATACCAGGTCCAAGGTGTCCCCAACTTTAACCTGAAGAGAGAACCAAAGATGGGTACAATTAAGAAAGTTAGGGTTTGATTCAATCCATATTGCTGAAGATCTGCGTTATCTACTGATCAAAAATATATAACACAACATGTAAAGTGTTGATCCCATGTTTCATGAGCTGAAATAAAAGATCAGAAATGTTTCATACACACAAAACACTTATCAATGTTTACATCCCTGTTAGTGAGCAATTCTCCTTTACAAAGATAAACCAGCCAGCTGACAGGTGTGGCATATCAAGAAGCTGATTAAACACCGATCATTACACAAGTGCACTTTGTGCTGTGGACAAAAGGCCACTAAAATGTGCAGTTGTCACAGCACAATACCACACAGATGTCTAAAGTTGAGGGAGTGTGCAATTGGCATGCTGACTGCAGAAATGTCCAGTGGTGTTGCCAGAGAAGTGAAAGTTAATTTCTTTACCATAAGCCGCCTCAAATGTAATTTTAGAGAATTTGGTAGTACGTTCAACTAGCCTCACAACCATGTGTAACCACGCCAGCCCAGGACCTCCACTTCCGGCTATTTCACCTGCAGGATCGTCTGAGGGGGTGCCGAGGAGTATTTCTGTCTGTAATAATGCCCTTTTGTGGGGAAAAAACTAGTCTGATTGGCCAGGCCTGGCTCCCAAGTGGGTGGGCCTATGCCCACCCATGGCTGCACCCTTGCCCAGTCATGTGAAATGAATATATTTGGGCCTAATACATTTATTTAAATTGCCAGATTTCCTTATATGAATTGTAACGGGTAAAATCTTTGAAATTGGTGCATGTTGTGTTTTTATTTTTGTTCAGTATAGATTTGTTTATATAGCGCTTACAATACAGAATCTGTCGATTTAAAAAATAAAATAAACTTCAGGGAGCTGGCAGTTCATGGGAGATGGGCTTCTACAGCTGGATGATGATGCAGTTCATTAAAGAAGTAGCTTGGGTGGAGGTGGTGTCGATGGTCAGGGAGGGAGAAACATGAATCAGGCAGGCAGGCCCGGAGCTGTTTCTGAAGTTCAGTTACTCCTCCTCTCTAGGTAGGCTTTAACAGCTACTCCATGAAAAGCGCAGCACCCATATGGGTGATGCTTCGGCTGGTATTACAAGCACAATTAAAAAATTAAGGTTATTTACCGTAAATGCAGTCTCCGAACGAGGAAACATTGCCTTTAAATTTCAGTCGCGCTATAGTGCGGATATTCAGTGCTACGGATTGAATCGAGCCCTTAGACTTGTCCCTGACAATCCAGTTGGTTAGACTGCTCTACCACTTCAGTTCACAGGGGGTGGGTTTGGATCCTAAGAGTCCTGTAAGATGTTGAAGGTTGACAGAAATATTGTTTATTTTATACATCATTACTAGGCACAAAAGTAACTCACCAATTTACTTTTCTTGACAAGTTTCTGTCCATTTAGCCAAAGCTTGTTGCCATAGAATGCATCCTCCACTTTGCTGAAATAAAGACAACAAAAAAATCAATTGGCCACTGAGGATAGGCCTAGATTAGAGCCTTTTAAGTAATTCCATATCAATCAAATAATTTGACCTCATCTCTTCATTGAAGCGTTCAGGAGAGGTGCTCAAAGTCGACCCATTTGGATTCCCTCAAATTGTTATCAATATTGATGCCAAATATTAATGATACAATAACCCAACCCTCTTTATCTCCTTGAGTGCATCCATTTGAAAACAAAAGCATATCTCTGTAACAACTCACTTGCGTGCTATGTCAAGGCCAGCTTTCATGATAACATCATATCGAAAGGACTGCACATATTTCTCTATGTCTTTGTAGTCTTTTGGCACACTGGGGTCATCCTCAGGTTCATCTTCATAGTCACTGTCCTCCAGGTCCTTTTCATCATCTTCTTCCTCTTCCTGTACGACCTTTGCGCCTCCTTTCTTCTTGCTGCTTTTGAACCTCACGTGATGAAGAACCAACTTGCTCCTAGCTGAATTCCAGCGTTTAGGAAGCTTGTGTGTCCCAAGGGTCAGGAAAGAGGGGGAACCACACAGCTGGCGGGTGTGTAGTGTCCTTGGGCACCATTCTGTCCAGTAAGGTCCCAGTCCAGGGTTCAGCAGCTTTCGGGTACTCAGCCTTCCCAACTGTCTCAGGGCCAGTGCCTGTATCAACAATCCCTGCATGCTGTAGCTCCTCCTTGTGACTTGAAAAAAGTAGACAGTCGTTTACAACAATAGAGTTATAAAGAGCAGTTGAATGTGGATTTTTGGTACAACAAGCCTTTAGGAAATCAATAACTATATATGTAATATAGATAGGATACATTGTCAAGTTATGTTGGTGGCCCACTATGGTAATGGTATGCCTCCAGAGTCGTGCAGCGGTCTAAGGCACTGCATCTCA
Organism: Salvelinus sp. IW2-2015; assembly: GCF_002910315.2. Taxonomy (NCBI): domain Eukaryota; kingdom Metazoa; phylum Chordata; class Actinopteri; order Salmoniformes; family Salmonidae; genus Salvelinus; species Salvelinus sp. IW2-2015. Next base: position 13,457,959 of record NC_036849.1, on the reverse strand, counting down.
GTGATGGAGGCGTCACTACAGACCCTGATTAAATTCCAGGCTGTATCACAACCGGCCGTGATTGGGTGTCGCATAATTTGCTCAGCGTTGTCCGGGTTAGGCCGTCATTGTAAATAAGAATTTGTTCTTAACTGACATGCCTAGTTTAATAAAGGTTAAATTAAAACGTTTAAAAAAATGTATGTGGGGGTGTGGCCATAAGAGCAGCATTCATTAGGGTTGAATAGCTTTAATTAACTAACTAGTGCACAAGCTACCGTTACCTCGTTTGTTTTTAACTAAGGTTAACTAGTTGACATGCAGTAGCTAGCTACATAATCACATTGTTTATATTATGCAGTGTACTCAACCTCTTCTCGTCCTCAGCTAGGGTACATGATATGTAGCTAGCTAACATAAGTCTAAAAAAAATAACACTACAAATAATTGTTTTCTTCAACCTAGGCTAAAGTGAGCTTACTTTGTAATGTGTCACATTAGTTTAGCTAACGTTGCTAACTGAAATAAATACCTTGCTATAGAGATAAGCAATACAGCTAGTAGCTAATAAACGTTGTTTCCCCTCATGATTACTGGTTGTAGCTAAGCCCATTCATGTCGTAGTTACCTTAATTTTGAGATGAGTCTCCTTCATTCAGTTAGCTTGATAGCTAGCTAGGTACTTATAACATGACCCGCGTGAAGGTCAGCAGCAGTAATATCACTTCCGCGTCAAATTAGACAATTCTTCAAATTAAAAGTCCGCTGTATTTTTTTAATTTAACCTTTATTTAACTAGGCAAGTCCGTTAGGAACAAATTCTTATTTACAATGACGGTCTACCAAAAGGCCTCATATGGGGACGGAGGCTGGGATTAAACATGAATAAATACAAATAAAGGACAAAACACACATCACGACAAGAGAGACAACACAACACTACATAAAGAGAGACCTAAGACAAGAGACGTAAACAGTGAAAATTAATTGTGAAGGCAAAAAAGATGGACCATTGGCACCATAATCATCATATCTGACTAGTAATCCAACACATACATTTCTACGAGACATAATAGAGGAATATACAATCTGCACAAAAGCAAGAGCTGTCATTGTAAATAAGAATTTGTTCCTAGCGGACTTTCCTCGTTATAAGGGGTGGGGGGGCTGGGTTTGAGTAGGAGTTTGTTGCTTTTTATGAAAAGATGGTGTACGGTGGATTTACACCTCACGAAAACTATTATTGTTTGCGGCATAACTTTATACATATAATTTCCAGCATTTCAATGAAAAAACCTTCATCAGTGTTTGTTAATGATGGTTTTTTAATATTCAAAGTATTTGAGGTTCCTCAAAAACTGGTGAAATGTAGCCTTTTTATGCTCCTTCGTACACCTGTTGTTTTTGCAATCTCTTGTTTGTAAAGATTTTCTGTGTAATTTAATCTCTATTTAAGCATTGCACATAGTGAATTTCTCTTGTCCATCATGTTTTGTTTTGTATTTTTTGTTTTTGTTATTTGTCTCAGATCATTTGTTATTTATTCCGTTTTTCCCTTGTTTAATAATATTACTTTAGATGTCACCATTCATTAGCACACTTCCGACTTAGGCACAGCACATGTTGTCGTCTTTTCTTGGTGGTTGCGCCGCACTCTTCTTCACATATCGACACTCACCACACCAGACACATGCGTACTTACTTCATCCACTACACACCACAGCACACACACACACATGTGTGGAGGTGTGTGGGGTCCGGTGCTTGTTTGTGGGTGCGGCGCGGGGCGGGGCGGTTGGGGTGGTGTGGCTTTGTTTTCGCGGGCCCGACACTAGTGCCCTCTCCACACTGATCACTACTTACTTGGGATCTGCTATTTGTATATATACAGTACCAGTCAAAAGTTTGGACACACCTACTCATTCAAGGGTTTTTCTTAATTTCTACTATTTTCTAAATTGTACAATAATAGCAAAGACATCAAAACGATCAAATAACACATTTGGAATCATTTAGTAACCAAAAAAGTGTTAAACAAATCAAAATACATTTTATATTTGAGATTCTTCAAAGTAGCCACCCTTTGCCTCGATGACAGCTTTGCACACTCTTGGTATTCTCTCAACCAGCTTCATAAGGTAGCTCTTCCAACAGTCTTGAAGGAGTTCTCACATATGCTGAGCACTTGTTGGCTGATTTTCCTTCACTCTGCAGCTAACTCATCCCAAATCTATTTAATCCATTTTGAATTGAGGCTGTAACACAACAAAATGTGGAATAAGTCAAGGGGTATGAATACTTTCTGAAGGCACTGTATACAGTGCCTTCAGAAAGGATTAAGACCCCTTGACTTTCTCCACATTTTGTTGTGTTACAGCCTTATTCTAAAATTGATTAAATCGTTTTTTTACTCTCATCAATCTACACACAATACCCCATAATGACAAAGCAAAAACAGGTTTTTAGAAATGTTTGCAAATTTATTAGATATAAAAACTGAAAATATAAATGTACGTAAGTATTCAGATCCTTTACTCAGTACTTTGTTGAAGCACCTTTGGCAGTGATTACAGCCTCAAATCTTCTTGGGTATGACGCTACAAGCTTGGCACACCTGTATTCGGGGAGTTTCTCCCATTCTTCTCTGCAGATCCTCTCAAGCTCTGTCAAGTTAGATGGGGAGCGTAACTGCACAGCTATTTTCAGGTCTCTCCAGAGATGTTAGATTGGGTTCAAGTCCAGGCTCTGACTGGGCCACTCAAGGACATTCAGAGACTTGTCCCGAAGCCACTCCTGCATTGTCTTGGCTGTGTGCTTAAGGTTTTGTCCTGTTGGAAGGTGAATCTTCGGCCCAGTCCAAGGTCCTGAACGCTCTGGAGCAGGTTTTCATCAAGGATCTCTCTGTACTTTGCTTTGTTCATCTTTCCTTCATTCCTGACTAGTCTCCCAGTCCCTGCCACTGAAAAACATCCCCACAGCATGATGCTGCCACCACCATGCTTCACCGTAGAGATGGTGCCAAGTTTCCTCCAGACGTGATGCTTGGCATTCAGGCCAAAGAGTTCAATCTTGGTTTCACCAGATCAGAGAATCTTGTTTCTCATTGTCTGAGAGTCCTTTAGGTGCCTGTTGGCAGACTCCAAGCGGGCTGTCATGTGCCTTTTACTGAGGAATGGCTTCCGTCTGGCCACTCTACCATAAAGGCCTGATTGGTGGAGTGCTGCAGAGATGGTTGTCCTTCTGGAAGGTCTTCCCATCTCCACAGAGGAACTCTGGAGCTCTGTCAGAGTGACCATCGGCTTCTTAGTCACCTCCCTGACCAAGGCCCTTCTCCCCCGATTGCTCAGTTTGGCCTGGCGGCCAGCTCTAGGAAGAGTCTTGGTGGTTCTAAACTTCTTCCATTTAAGAATGATGGAGGCCACTGTGTTCTTGGGGAACTTCAATGCTGCAGAAATATTTTGGTACCCTTCCCCAGATCTGTGCCTCAACACAATCTTGTCTCGGACCTCATGGTATGGTTTTTGCTCTGACATGCACTGTCAAATGTGGGACCTTATATAGACAGGTGTGTGCCTTTCCAAATCATGTCCAATCAATTGAATTTACCACAGGTGGACTCCAATCAAGTTATAGAAACATCCTCCAGCCTCCAGTATTTATGCTGCAATAGCGTATGTGTCGGGAGGCTAGGGGGTCTGTTATATCTGGAGTATTTCTCCTGTCTTATCCGGTGTCCTGTGTGAATTTAAGTATGCTGCCTCTAATTCTCTTTTTGGTAACATCTCCACATTTTTGTGTTATCACAGCCAAAATGTAACCCCTAGAGATTACTAGTTAAAAGGTACTGAGGGACTAATCACCTACGATTTACATATATACAGACCCATTTACAATCTTATGCCATGAGGTTTTCAGTAGTTGTTAGTTTCCTGCGGACATACATCTTTGTTCATACACAAAGTCATGGTATCTGTGAATACACTGCATTGTCATAGGGAGGTCTCCACATTGGAGCCATTCCTATGGAAGGACCTGTGATTGTGGTAGTTCTCCCTGCAGTGGACATGATTGTGGCATTTCTCACTACAGTGGACAATGAGCACTGGGAAGCAGAGAGCATCCTGGTAATCCAGGGGGGTCCTCGTCGTCAGTGCTTAGGCGTCCGGACAGGCAGCGGATGTTCTCACTGGGACTCAACTGCTCATCCAAACTGTTTCTACTCCTCCAGAAACAGCTGCGCTGCGAGCCATAACGCCAGCCCAAGGAGAAGCGGTTGTCGCTGTAGGACACCTGGCCGACGCGCGGGCTACTGCTGGTACATAAGCTGAGGGCACTGCCGGAGAAAACGGAGGAGCTGCTCATTGCCCAGTGACAGCGCTTGCAGTTCTGTCTGAAGCCACCAGAGGAGCACTGGGCCATTTCCATGAGACAAGCCTCAGAGTAGCTAGGCACCAGCTGCTGGTTGGAACGGATGTGCCACTCCAGATCTGTTCTGTCGATTGTGTTAACCCGGGGGATCCGGTGGCTGTAAGGTCATTCGTTGAGAGGGGTCACAGGGACGTAAACCGCCCTGAAGAGCTTCTCCACACGGTAATGGACGTAGGTAGTGTGGTACTCTGTGACAACCCTCAGGGGCCATGAGAAGGTGAGAAAGGATGCCGCCCAGAACACATGATGAGACACCATACCATGGACGGTGGTCAGGGTGAGAAAACACAATCACATACTCCTTTAAGTTGATGTCCTTCAGGTGCATCCCCCCGTACCTCCATACAGTCATCTAGCTCCTCGTTGTGAAGAACTTTGCTCTTTGGGTGAGGTAGGAGTTCTCAGACTCCACATTAGCAAAACTAAAACACTCAGTGAACCTCAGTTTTGTGAGTGGGGCCATGCAGTTGTTTTGAGACTGTCACACCCTGGCCTTAGTTATCTTTGTTTTCATTATTATTTTAGTTAGGTCAGGGTGTGACATGGGGAATGTATGTGTTTTGGTTTGTCTAGGGGTTTGTACGTTTAATGGGTCAGTGWCTTGTCTAGGTGTTTGTATGTCTATGGCTGCCTAGATTGSTTCTCAATTAGAGGCAGCTGTGGTTTATTGTCTCTGATTGAGAGCCATATTTAAGGCAGCCATAGGCATTTGGGTTTTGTGGGTAATTGTCTATGTTGTACGTTTGTAGCTTGTGTGTGCACTTACGTTTATAGCGCTTCACTTTTGTTAGGTTATAATAGTGTTTGTTTTCGTGTTTTCTTTATTCTCAAATAAAAGAGAATGTATTTTCCACACGCTGCGCCTTGGTCCACTTCTTCCACTGAGAACGCATCGTGACAGAGACGTCCTTCACCCCACAGTGAACGTTGTCATATTCCGCCTCAGCCACATGTGGCGTTGACCCATTATGGTAGACCTGGGTTGCTGGTGTAGGCGTTCCTCAACGGGTAGCATGTGACCTGCCGGTCTGTCTAACATAGTGGTAGCTAATGGTCTTTCCACCAGATGCAGGTTTTAGCTTGCTGCATCCTTTGAACACGTTCATTAAATGCCTTCCACGCCCCATTTATGCTGCAGCTCACTCTTGTCATGGTGCTAGCACTCCACTAGGTAGAGTAGGTAGAGCATGAGTAGGAAGGCCAGAGGGGTGTAGACGTAGCCATCAGAACAGGGGCTGTCATGGTACATCATGGAATTCCCTTTAAAGGCACTGTCAAAGGTGAGGCGGGTCACCTTGGTGAAATGACACCACACCATGGCTCCTTTGCAGCTGTACATGAGGCATGGAGAGCAGCAGCCCTTTCCAGATGCTCTCTTTACACAGGGACTTGATCAGGGATTGTTTCAATGTCACGGCTGTTAAAGGAGAGGACCAAGGGTGCAGCGTGGGTGAGCGTACATTTTCTTTATTTAATCAAAATGACGCCGAACAAGACAATAAAACACTGTGAAGCTCAAAGGCTATGTGCCCTAAACAAAGTCAACTTCCCACAAAGACAGGGGAAAAAAAGGCTACCTAAGTATGGTTCTTCAATCAGAGACAATGATAGACAGCTGCCTCTGATTGAGAACCACACCGGCCAAACACAAAGAAATGAGAAACATAGAACATAGAATACCCACCCCAACTCACGCCCTGACCAAACCAAAATAGAGACATAAAAAGGATCTCTAAGCCAGGGCGTGACATTCAAGTGCTTCTGCTGTTAATTCAAAGCATACAAAAAAAGGAGGATAGTGTAAGTAAATGTAAATGGACACATCATTTTGAATTCAAACCATTCAACATTTCATGACACATTGTTGAGTCTTTCGATGTTTTATTCACAATGTTTATCCTCCCCCCCCCCCCCCCCCCCCACATCTATGAAGCTCCTATAATTCACTGCAAGGTGCTTGACTCATATTTTATAATATATATATATATTATATATATAATATATATATATAATATTATTATATATATATATATATATATAATATATATATAAATCTACCTAAACCTAATTATGCAATTGAAACAATTTGCTTCATTCTTGATAGGAAAATACTATAAAAAATACTATTAAATAACAGGATAAAAGGAATCGTCATACCCCCTTAATGTTTTAATGTTTTTTTAATATAGCTTTATTTCCACCTTGTTCATCCTAGGCTACACCTGAATACAGTAAGGTCTGAGTAAAAGCAGGCATCTGATGTACGAATGTACATCTTGAATCTTTCGATTGCCATCAATATTCGACCATGTATTGCTTTTATTATAGCAAGACTTGTGGAAATTGTATGGCAGCATAATATGAGTGGTACCTCTTCTCTGGTGTCATCCTCAAACGGTGGTTGTACTGCTCTCACTCGCTGAAGCAGCCGAATTTCAGAATTGAGTTTACTTAGATTGCTTGCTCCAACGTAGAGATAGTTGCTTGTGTCTATCCAGTTTCCTTTGTTAATTTTGCACATAAAAAGCGTGATTTATTTGCTTTTAATCTATAGGGTATGTATTTTAAATAAAGGCATTCAGCAGCTGAGAGAGCTGATGGCAGACATTTAATCGAATAAAACATACAGGTAACAGACTAAAACGTCGCGATCAAGAAAGCATTTACACCAGCGGCGTCTTCCAAGAGATCAGGGTATTTAGAATCGTGTTTGAATTCTCCCTCACCCAGATTAAGGAACGTGACCTTGTCGGTATGCTGAAGTTATCCTCTCCACTAAGCCACTATAGTCAACCTGAGCAAATTGGGTCGAGTCATACACACCTGTTATAAAGACTTTATAATATGAACAACAACCTAACAATAATAGAATGACAAATTGCCTAGTAACAATACAACTGATTCAGCCTACTAGCCTAATACTTGCCTAGGCTACTAATAACAATAGTATGTACTATAATTGTATTTATAAATAAACACTAAAGAATGGTAAGAAAACAAAAAGCAGACGGGCAAGACATGGTGAAATTGTTATGCGATATGTCTTGAGTTTGTTCAGGTTAAAAGATTGTTCTGAAATGCAAACCCTCAATGAAACGGCAGATGGCAATGTAGGCCTACACACGTACAATATGAGTAAAAAACGAAGGCAGTAAAAAGTGTTAATTTGTTGTGTAGGACTATTTTTTATTAACATCCCTACTGAAAGTAGATCAGGATCTTTATGGATCATTTCCTCTCCAATATGTCTCAGCATATGAATAACTGAAAATGGCTAACTATTTACATTAAGGTATAGGGCCTACTTGAAATTATGTATAAAAGAGTTTACGTAGGTATACTGTAACGGTTAATGATTAGATTAATCCAATATAATTTATGCATCTATAAATAAACACATTGATATGTGTCCTTGTCATTAGCTGCATGCACTGGCAATAATAACAGGCTAATTATCAGTGGGCTACAGTGAAGTCACATAAACTCACTATTTGGCAAGGAACAAAAAAACAAGCACACAATTTCAACCTATGTGTTTTAACGGTTTATTACAGATTCATAAACTATTCATAAACCCCATATACAATAATTTGTAACGGTTTATGAATAAATCCTATTAAGCAGACTAGTTACCGAAATATATGTAGGCTAGCCTATACTTTGGCTGGGAAAGATGGTGAGACTCAAAGCATCTTGATTGAAAAAGTATCCTACAATTGTTGCTCCTCGCTAGGGGCGCTGGTTGAACACAGTGCAATAGAGAATACAATGTAGCCACTCAGTGTCAGCCAAATCCATGATATTAACACAATCTAAAGAGCAAGGGGAGTTTCCAAAGTCATCAAACCCGTCCAACTTTCTCATTTACAGCTATAGACCACTGAAAATGGATCCTATTAGGGCTGCTGTTCCTTTGCTATGGCTTTCCCTGTGCTTTGGGAATATTCTGGAGGCAGCGGTACTTGGATCATTGCAGTACCCCTCCGGTGCGGATGATAACGGGCTTGTTTCACATCTGGATGAGCGGAGTCGCAGAGAGCCGACAGCAGTGTCCAGGAAAGACCCTCCGATAAATGATACTATCGTCCCCCATGAGTATATGGTATCTCTATACAGGACACTATCTGAGATAGAGAGCAGAGGGCTTAACAGCAGTGTTCCTCGCACCGCAAGACACTCCAACACGGTGACCAGTTTCGTGGATCAAGGAAAAGGTGGGTGAAAGTGAAATCAGTAGGTTTATTATTATCACTCAAGGTAGACTTAATCATGGTGGTTGCCATTTATTTTGGGTTTGAAGGCAACTCAAATAGCTGACTCTACTGGACGTAATAAATTAATTGTGATTAATGGGTTACAATCAATCAGTTATCCAAACATCCATAGCCTACTGCAAATTGCTGTATTATAGGTCAACCTATTTGGACAAGTCTGTGTTGGAAAATTATATGGTAAATACGAGACAACTGATTTGGGAATATTTAGAAAAATGTCTGTCATTGGGTTTAAAAAAAACTTTTTTGCCATTTAAAAAAACATGATTTCCCCTCATTAATTAAAATAGAAACATTGAATTGCAATATCTTGAAAAACCTGATAACCTTACAGCGAATTGCTTGACAATTTCCTTCTCCAGCAGTCATTATTTTAAGATGAATGCATTCATTTGAAATGCTCCCCTACGCCACATCCCGACATCTGTCACGTTGGCAACAATGCGTTATTGAAAAGTATTAAGGAGTCTAAAGTAGGCTACCTACAACTGAAACATTAGTCTATTTGGGGAGGTAGCCTACATTTGTTTCACATTTATATGGGAGTTTTCTAAATACTCTAAATACTTCCAACGAAATATGAAGTCAAATGTCTCGTATTTCTAACATCTGTGATGTATAAACCTCACTGGCACCTTGAGCTAAACACTTCGAAAAGGCCTGCTTTCCCCGAGTCCAGGTGTTGCTGATAAAAACATACTTGTAATTTAAAACGGGTGTTCACATAGAATATTTGTTTGAATAAGTATACTCTGTCAGTAGGCCTATTCCATCAAAGTAAATAGCAGGAATACAAGTACCTAAACTATGTCCAAAACTGTTTTTTATTGGGCATAGTGCAATTTGTTAATCAGGATTTTTAAGGAATACGTTTTCATGTAAATATAATAACAATGACACTGTTTTAGGTTCATGTAAACTTATACATTATAACAACAACAATAATAGTAACTATAATAACAACAATAACAATAACAGCAAGGATTATTCAACATTTTGGTTTGTAGACCTATGGCAAGGAATTATTTCTCTACTTCCTCTCAAAACATGTTATAACTGTGTGTTATTCTTGTGTGTTAAGAAATGTGTTATTATTTTCAAAGGACTATAGTCATTTTACATAATCTTTTTGATGATTCCAAACTTGTTTTAAAGAACAAACACAATTAGAAGGTAAAAGTGGAGGTAATTAAAAATAATTTTAAACCAGATTCCAAAACAGGCATGAACATCTTTTCGGTCTTAATGCACAATCATTTAAATGCATCAAAGATGAGAAGTATCATTTCCTTGTATTTTGGTTTCAAAGTCAGCAATTAGTAGTAGTCTTAAGAGACAATATTATAGTTTTTTATTGATGTAACTTAGTTTTGCCAACAAAGTAATCTAGTCAATGTGCACCTATGTGTGAGTTTAACTGTGTGCACTGACTTTCCTATTCACTTGCCCCCATAAAGCTCACAGAGCAAGTTCACGTCAGGTACATGTAGACACAGAATATATGAAAAGAATGCAGCTTTATCTTTTATTCACTGAGATTACAACATAGTCTGGGTTATGTCATTGTTTTGTTTTGCAAGCGGATATTTGCTAGGATAGTGCTGCTCCCTTCACCTTTCATTGTCTGGGTATTCCACTTAAGCCTGCCTGGCTGGTCTTTCTCAGAGGGGGACAAGGGGTAGAGATCATCTGCACTCAACAAAGGCTTGAATGTCCTTTTCCAGCAGGAGCCTCACTGTGCACAATTCCATTTATTTTGAGGTCCCTTCCATAATGCATCGATGACACGACACCACAATCTGGCCTTGGATTCTTATGCTACCCATCTGTATTGGAGAAGAAAGCCCCTTCATGTTTTAACCATGGAACTGCGGTTTCGTCCTCAGGTTGCACCGTATCCCAAGACCTCTTGCTTGGGTTGAATGTCAACATGAAAACTTTTGAAAGTTAGGCGATAGTCTGTTCCCTCTTAGCAAGCTTTCCCCCCTGCCAATTGCCACATCTCCGTCATGGTTGCAACTGTGGTATGGCTGATGCTGTGAATAGCTGTTACGTGCCAAACTGAATTCTCTGGGGAGGGAGGACGTAGACGTGACTAACATATCAGATGCATAGAAATTATTTAAATATTATTTTGTTTGTCTTTCTTTTTCATGTATGTGATACTTCAGGTGAGTGTCAGGTTTCTGTTTGTTTGTGGACTATAGCTGTATGTGCACCCATCACTATATGAAATCCAAACATTCTACTAAATATACATTACATCCCCATCACTTTGGTGTGTTCAAATCTCTAAAGCCACCACTTTCTCTCTATGAGAAATATGGACCGAAGGAGGAAGAAAGGAAGGGAACTGAGGCCACTTCAGTTTCAGTTTCTCCAGTGTCTCGCCAAACCCTCCTCTCACTCAATCAGTGTAATTAGCACATACTGCCAAGGACTTGAGCCTGCCTACAGGTCAGCCAAGTGCTTTCCTCCTGGCCTGCTCCTGCAGCTTTTGTCAGCTCTGTTGCTTGCATGTGGAAATGGTATTCCCACCGAGGGGGAGACACACAGACAGGGCTTCATGGCCACAGGCTTTCTGTCTAGCGTAGAGAGCCACTGCACTTGACCAAAGGGGAGTTCCTGCCAAACGTTGAAGACTTGTTTACATATGGCCGCAGACACTCAAAGAGATTTAAGTCAGCTGACGTCCAGTGCTTGGTTTGCGTTCCCCACCCTCTTTTGGAATAGGTGTGTTTTAATAACTGTGTATGTGTGTGTTAGTGTTAGATTCAAGTGACTAGCCTGTGTTTGATTCCACTACAGATCACTCCTCCTGGGGAAGTGGCCAGCGCTATCTCTTCGACCTCTCCAGTCTGTCCAGGACTGATGAGCTTGTGGAGGCAGAACTGAGGATCCTGAGAAAGCCACTGTTGGATCTCCTTCCTGTGCTGACATGGGGCAGGAATCTTTATCGCCTCCTCCTCTACACTTGTTCGTCTGAGGGGAACTCTGGGAGACGGCTGCTGGATTCCAGGACAGTCGACGTTCTGGATGGCGAGCCTCCCAAATGGGATGTATTTGACGTGTGGGCAAGCGTGAAGGCTCGACGAAGGAGCCACAGGACAGCAGCGAGCAACGACCTCCTTGTGGCCTGCTTTGACCTGCTGGTCGTTTCGGAGTTGACCAAAGAGGCAGCCAACCCTCTTACAGTAGGGCTGGGACGCCGGTCTCGGCAGCCCCAGGAGAGGGCCTTGCTGGTGGCTTTTTCTCGCACCCGCAGGAAAGAGAACCTGTTCAAGGAGATCAGGGAGCAGATAAAGGCAGTGCGAGGAGACATGGGTTTTCTGGATCCTTTGGACCTCTCTGGTGACGTGGTTGGTCACCTATCCAGGCGTCGCAGACGCCGGACTGCCCTGACCAGCAGATCTATAGGTGGAGCTGGTGGGGGAGGAGGAGGCGTCGGTGCTGGAGGAGGTGGAGGAGGAAGGAGTGGTGGAGGCAGCGGGCGCAGGAAGACTCGATGCAGCCGCAGGCAGCTCCATGTCAACTTCAAGGAGTTGGGCTGGGACGACTGGATCATCGCACCGCTGGATTATGAGGCGCACCACTGTGAGGGCGTGTGTGACTTTCCGCTGCGCTCACACCTGGAGCCAACAAATCACGCCATCATTCAGACACTTATGAACTCTATGGACCCTGACTCCAGCCCTCCCAGCTGCTGTGTCCCCTCCAAACTCAGCCCCATCAGCATCCTCTACATTGACTCTGGCAACAATGTGGTCTACAAGCAGTATGAGGACATGGTGGTGGAGAGCTGTGGCTGCAGGTAGCATTGCGACAGAGGGGGATGTCTGATTGTCTTGTCGGAAAATCAATTGGTGGTTTGATGCGCTTGTTAACGCAGGCCTCCCCTATTTCTTCCCCCTAAACCAACTGTATTTTGTGATTTGCTGAAAAAAGTCCCGACAAGTATGCTCATTACTGATCTGCCTTAACTTGAGTGGAACATAATCTAATTTGCTGCTTAATTTATTAGAATTTGTCATTGAGCTGCTATTTAATTTCATGAGCTCTTTAGCATTTCTTTACTCATAACATGCTCCGTCTCTCTCTCTCTCTCTCTCTCTCTCTCTCTCTCTCTCTCTCTCTCTCTCTGTCCCCTTGGCTCTGCATGTTGTTCGATGCTGTCAACCTTAGTAAATATCCCATTCTTAAACAACTGCTATGCTTCTGACTTTGGTTCTAATACATTACTTTAGTAATCCATTTATGATAAAGTGTATAAAACATCAGCCCTAGCTTTAAATTTGCTGAACAGCAGACAGAATGAATTGAAATGAACAAAACCCCAGACTTCTAGCGTTATGACAACAGCGTTAGAGTACATGTGTGTGCCTATAAGAGAGGCATGGGAGTAAATTATTTGATATCTTTAACTATCAGAAGACATTGTAAGACAGTTTTAGTTCCCTGAACTGCTCCCACTGTGCTTGCTCTTAACTAAAACAATATTTCAAATGTATGGGAGGACACAATCAAAAAGGACTTTTGAATATTGCAGTTTGCATCACACAAGACCCTACCGTTATCTCTTGGACATGTTTTAGATAATGCTGCTGTCAGTATTGAAAAATCTGGACATTGTTATGCATCTCTTTAGCAAGACAGAAAACGTCTCCCATTTATGGAGCTGTCTGCTGTAGAAACCTCTGTCTATCAGCCCAAGTTGGCGGAACCGTGATCTTTAGTTAGGGATATGCTATAGGACCCATTTACACAGTTAACTTAGAAAAATAGCTGTGTCACAATGCATTTGCTTATATCACTCTATATCATTACTATGCAAAGATCAGAGGTATATGATATGGAACATTTAAGGTATGAATGAAGGCGGTATGAATGAAGGGCGACAAGGTGAATTTGAAGCAGATTTTTATGGCATGACTCCGATTTATTATTGCTTGCAACTGAGAAATTTCGTTTTTTTGCAGTAGGCTTTCTACTACAGCTGGTAATGTACATGACTTAAACAAGCAGATCCCGTGCTAACTTTGATTGATATGGCGATTCATTTCCCTGTCAACAGCACAGAACCTATAGGCTATATAATGTCCATAGGAATTCCTTGTCAGGGAAATGGAACATTGGAATTCACCATTTAACACTCCAGGTACTGAATTATAAGAGCACATGATTTTGCTAAATACTATTGATCAAACAGCAACATGTGTAGGTCTTTGGATGTAATTTCCATCTATTCCATTTTATTTTAGAGTTCAGTCCAGAGTGGCATGTTAGCCTGCTGGTCCAAATACACTATATATACAAAAGTATGTGGACACCCCTTCAAATTAGTTAACTTGGCTATTTCAGACACACCCATTGCTGAAAGGTGTATACAATTGAGCACACAGCCATTCAATCTCCATAGACAAACATTGGCAGTAGAATGGCTTTACTGAAGAGCTCAGTGACTTTCAACACGGCACCGTCATAGGATGCCACCTTTCCAACAAGTCAGTTTGTCAAATTTCTGCACTGCTAGAGCTGCCCCGGGTCAACTGTAAGTGCTGTTATTGTGAGTGGAAATGTCTAGGAGCAACAACGGCTCAGCCGCGAAGTGGTAGGCCACACAAGCTCACAGAATGGGACCGCTGAGGGCTGAAGCGCGTAGGGCGTAACAATCGTCTGTCCTCGGTTGCAACACTCACTACCGAGTTCCAAACTGCCTCTGGAAGCAACGTCAGCACACTAAGTGTTTGTCTGGAGCTTCATGAAATGGGTTTCCATGGCAGAGCAGCCGCAAACAAGCCTTAAATCACCATGCGCAATGCCAAGCGTCGGCCGGAGTGGTGTAAAGTTCGCCGCCATTGGACTATGGAGCAGTGGAAACGTGTTCTCTGGAGTGATGAATCACGCTTCACCATCTGGCAGTTCGACGGATGAATCTGGGTTTGGCAGATGCCAGGAGAAGGCTACCTGCCCCAATGCATAGTGCCAACTATAAAGATTGGTGGAGGAGGAATAATGGTCTTGGCTGTTTTTCATGGTTCGGGCTAGGCCCCTTAGTTCCAGTGAAGGGAATCTTAATGCTACATCCAACAATGCCATTCTAGATGATTCTGTGCTTCCAACTTTGCGGAAAAGCGAGGTCCATACAGAAATGGTTTGTCAAGATCGGTGTGGAAAAACATGACTGGCCTGCACAGAGCCCTGACCTCAACCCCATCGATCACCTTTGGGATGAATTGGAACGCCGACTGCGAGCCAGGCCTAATAGCCCAACATCAGTGCCCGACCTCGCTAATGCTCGTGTGGCTGAATGGAAGCAAGTCCCAGCAGCAATGTTCCAACATCTAGTGGAAAGCCTTCCCAGAAGAGTGGAGGCTGTTATAGCAGCAAAGGGGGTACCAACTCCAATTTAATGCCCAAGATTTTAGAATGAGATGTTCCATGAGCAGGTGTCTACATACTTTTGGTCATGTAGTGTATGTTTGTGCTTTAGCCAACTCTTCCCTGCCGTGTTTGTTCATTGTCATTCCAAACATACAGGTATCACAGCAAGAAATAAGTTATTACCTGCTTTTCAAAGGTGGTAATTAAGTGTAAATTCCCCACTGTATATTATTTCACAAATCCCAGTGGAATCACATTAATACAAGGTAACTAAATATGCACAGTCAACACATAGGAAACAAAACCACTTGCAAAGTGTAAACTAGGCACAGATCATATGTGGTGTCCTTAGGAGAGAACTCCCTTGCAGATATTTCATAGTATTGGTGAAAGAGATCAGCCTTTTGCATCACACTCTCTCTGTAATATATTTAACACTGTTTGTGGTTACGTCATATCACTGAGTCTCAGTTTAAATGTAATTATATTTCCTGTAATTCCAAGTCAAATTCAAACAAAGATTCTTGAATATAATTTGAAATGACCAAACCATTCTGTCTCCATTGACTCCCGTGTGGTGTATCAACATTTATGTACATTTAGTTGTATTTCTTCAAATAGATATATTCCCATGTTTTTGCACAAAAGGCAAATAGTCGATAATTTATGACTACAGACTAGTGCATTTCTAAGTACAGGAGTATTTGTACTGATATACAATATGTGAGTCAAATGTAATGTACTAATTATCATATTTGAGTGTTTGCTTCTTTTGTTTGGAATTCTGTTTGTTAAAATATTTCATTTCATTTCTAACCAAAATCCAAAGCAGCTTTCATGCATTTTGTTCCACATGTTTTAGTCCAAACCAGAGATTGTTTACTTTTTACGGTTTTCTTTTACGATTATGTTAAACCGATTTGGTTCTTTATGAATTAAAACAAAATCCTGCAAAACGGACTATAGTGGCATTTTGAACTAAGGACTACGCTCAAAAACAAACAAGAAATTCTCTGCTTGTGTTATATTTTCAAACAGCAGAGGAGATTTAGTGGCACATAATTTCCAGGAGGCCGATACATGGCTATAATGCAACTCTCCAAACATTGAATTCACCTAACATTCATTGATCAATAGCAATGTTTGAATAAATTTTCCAGAGTTTTTATATAAATGTAAACATGAAACTGCCCAAACATTAAGAAAAAGGGGGTGTAATGATACAACTTCCTGTAAATTCCTGTTGCACATATTTTCGATGGAAACATGATTACTATCAAAGTTACCCTCCTTTTTGAATATATTTTCAACTGCAGTGACATTCTGCTCAGTGGAAAATAGTTACCATAAGAGCTTCTTGATTAGCGTGTATACCCTTTATCTAAATTACATCAATACGGCAAAGGATAATAAAACAAAAGTGGCAGGCAGAAAATAAACCCCAAAAGCTAATTTAGTCCAGAGAGTAGCTCCTCTGGTATGCTATGCCTTGATATTAGATACATTTGTATTTTTTCCACTTTGTTTGTGTGCGTGTCCTATTACAGCTACTTTGTATGACTGGTTTTTTTCTGCTTCTTTGTGATCCATAATGCCAAACACATTTTCATGAAAATGGCAGGACAAGGAAGTGATTGAGCTGTTCCATACTTCATTGCATGTTTACTTCAGCAAGCTTGTCTTAGCATGTCCATTGTCTTGAAATAGTATTCCCCTGCACAGTTGTTACATTTTGTTGCACATTTTGCGACTGAAAATCTGTGGCAAGACAGAGTTTGCTGTAAATCAACGATCCCCATCCAACTTGACAAAGCTTGAGCAATTTTGCCAAGAACAATGGACACATGTTAGGATTTGGTGTTGAGTGTTGTAAAGATCATTGGGGGAAAATGCCTCAAAATCCTAGACTCTAACGCAACAAAAGGTGAAAGCTGTGCAATGGTTAGGATGGATGTTGTTTCAAGACTCATGGATGCTTCACGAGTACAAAGTGTTGTTGTGAACATCTGACCGACTCCCGGGTCGGCTTATCCAAGGATGGTCTCTCTTCCAAATGCACTGTGGGAGGTATTCTGACTTGAGATCTGCATGCTCTATTCTAATTTAACAATATCATCAGTTGCGGTTTGACCTGGGCAATGTTAAAGTTAGTAGCTGTTAACACTGACAAAATATATTTTGAGTTTTGTTTGTGTAAGAGCATTGGTTTGTTATTGAATTGGGATTCTGATATGAAATTCACAGATCTTAACAACATCTATGCAATGTGTATTTCGCCATAATTCTGCTTTAACCTAATCAAATATGATGTCTTCCCCATGCTTTTCAAGGGAAATTCAGATAAAGGTAACCTTTTCCTTTTCATTCTCCTCCTTTCCACATTTATTGATTGGATTTATTGAATATTAGAGAGCATTTGATTTCTGGCAAGAAACACAAATTGTATGAAAGTCCCCCACATATTTTTAAAGACATGTAAGCTTCTGTATAAAGATCATTGTACAAGTGAACGCTTGGTGAAGTTCATATTTTGTTGAGAAGGGAAATGTTTGAGATTTAACCGTTAGACGGCCATTAGTTTTTTATGTGTTCATGTAAAATGCACTGTGTGTATGTATGTATGTATTCTATGGGTTATAAAGGTCTGTACATAATGTAAATTAACTGTAAACAGCTCTTTTCTCTTTTGGAAATATTTTATAGTAGTATATATTTGAAAAAGTATATGTAAGCACACTTTTTATCCTCATTTTATGTTCACCAGTTTTTTTTGTAAAGATTATTTTATTAAATATTGTATTCATAATAATATGAATAATCTTCCTTTGAGTCTTCCTGTAAGTGACTTTGAGAGCCTTAGTAATACAGGTAAGAGCAAAAACTGTGACAACCACGGTCTTCCCTGTATAGCACTACCTAGATTTGAAACACAGACTTTTTGACCTTGGGACAAAAAGAACCCACACAGTGCCTTCAGAAAGTATTCACACCCTTTTAAAAAGTTTTGTCGTCTTACAAAGTGGAATTAAAATGGATTTGTCCTTTTTTGTCAATGATCTACACAAAATACTGTCAAAGTGGAAGAAAAAATATATTATTTGTAAAAAAAATGCATGTAAAATAAAACATAATATATCTTGATTAGATAAGTATTTAACCCTCTGAGTCAATACATGTTAGAATCACCTTTGGCAATGATTACAGCTGTGAGTCTTTCTGGGTAAGTCTCTAAGAGTTTAGCACACCTGGATTGTACAATATTTGCACATTATTCTTTTTAAAATTCTTCAAGCTCAGTTAAGTTGGTTGTTGATCATTGCTAAAGAGCCATTTTCAAGTCTTGCCATAGATTTTCAAGCCGATTTAAGTCAAAACTGTAAGTAGGCCACCCAGAAACATTCAACTCCAGTGTATATTTGGCCTTGTGTTTTAGGTAATTGTCCTACTGAAAGGTGAATTTGTCTCCCAGTGTCTGTTGGAAAGCAGACTGAACCAGGTTTTCTTCTAGGATTTTACCTGTGCTTAGCTCTATTACGTTTATTTTTTATTCTAAAAAACTCCCTAGTGCTTACCGATGACAAGCATACACATAGTATGATACAGCCACCACCATGCTTAAAAATATGAAGAGAGGTACGCAGTGTTGTGTTGTATTTGCCCCAAATAGAATGCTTTGAATTCAGGACATGAAGTTAATTTCTTTGCCACATTTTTGGCAGTTTTACTTAAGTGCCTTATTGCAAATAGGATGCATGTTTTAGAATATTTGTATTCTGTACAGTGTTCCTTCTTTTCACTCTGTCATTTAAGTTAGTATTGTGGAGTAACTACAATGTTGTTCATCCTCAGCTCTCTCTTATCACAGCCATTAAACTTTGTAACTGTTTTAAAGTCAACATTGGCCTCATAATGAAATCCCTGAGCGGTTTCCTTCTTCTCCTGCAATTGAGTTAGGAAGGACGCCTGTATCTTTGTAGTGACTGCGTGTATTGATACACCATCCAAAGTGTAATTAATAACTTCACCATGCTCAAAGGGATATTCAATGTCTGCTTTTTTAATAGGTGCCCTTCGTTGCGAGGCATTGGAAAACCTACCTGGTCTTTGTGGTTGAATCTATGTTTGAAATACACTGCTCGACTGAGGGACCAAACAGATAATTGTATGAGGTAGTCATTAAAAAATCATGTTAAACACTATTATTGCACAAAGTGTTCATGCAACTTATTATGTGACTTGTTAAGCACATTTTTACTCATTAACTTAATTAGGCGCGCCATAACAAAGGGGGTTGAATACTTATGGACTCAAGACAATTCAGCTTTTCATTTGAATTAATTTGTAAACATATCAAAAAACATAATTCCACTTTGACATTGTAGGCACAACATAATGTGGAAAATGTTGAGGGGTGTGAATACTTTCTTCAGGCACTGTAGTTGTTGTTGTGGGATTTGGAAATGAAATGATGTAATTTAGTTATAAACATTTGAGGAAGGCTGAAAAGAAGCTACTGTATCAATGTCAAAACAAAACATAACAAAGGGAAACAATAAAGGGACTTTGTAAAATTATGATTTGTTGCAGACGATGGTGGAACAGGAGAAATACAGAATATTTCTGGATATTTTTTTGTCCCCGCAAGGGGACCTGCACCACTAAAGACACATAACACAGTAATGCTTGTTTGATTTTGCCACAGTTTAAACCACCAGGGCAGGATTACTCTATTTCCCGCCACAAAATACCCTTGTCTCATGGTTTAAATCAAGGATAAGTTAATTAAGGGGTTTTGTCATTCCTTTTGATGGGGCCAAAGAGGGAGATTAAAGTAGGCTTGGTTTACACAGGGATTCTTTCCTCCAATGTCTCCACAATGCAGCTGGTGATGGTTTTCTCTAGGGAGATGTTTCCCTCTATGTTTTCCATAAGTAAAAACTAGCATGGGGTTTGGGTAGGGTAAGATATGACATCTACCTAAAGCAGATCTTTGATAGAGCATGCACAGGCACCTTGGCCGTCAGTCCATGGTCAATGCCAAGTCCATTCACAGAAAAATCTAAACGATGACCACGAGGGATATAACAATGTGTAGCCAATGCTCAGACCAAGATTTAGTTCTCAGAACTTCAATGGAGTTCAATCCATTGGTGTCATTCCTGAGCTTGAGTTGATTTAAATCAAGCAAAAACAAAATATGGACTCCTTCAAAAAACATTTAGATTTTAGATGACTTTGCCCTAAGGCAAATTAAGAACCTTTTCTTTTTTACCCAAAAAGGGTTGACCGCTTACTCTGACAAAAGCAAACTCTTACTTCCAAGATTAGTATATTTTTGTCAAATAATTGATTTTGTATTCAAAACTCAAAGAGATCGCCTTCACTTAAGCAGTCAATAAATTGTTAAATTCAAATAATTGTCCAGGTTCAGAAAAACGTACATTAAAGTACTGCAATTCTGGCAACGTTGATACACTGTGAGAAACTCATATTTTGAGATCAGGTCCCCTCTGTCCATATAATCATATTAATTTAAGATTTAAAAGGCAAAACCGATCAGAACTCCTACTCTGAGACTCTTTATAGAGGCCCTGGAGTGTTTTTGGTGCCTGCCTCTGTAAAACACGACTGAGGGAAATGCCACTTCATCTTCAGAATGGGGATAATTGTCCTGAATCAGCTCTTGTGTGTTTTGGCTGCACATGTCTGTCTCTATTGCCATCTTGTTGTACTTTTATGGAAGAAATTGACTATTTAACCCCTCCTTCTAAGAGGCGGAAAAAAGTCACAGGATTTTCTGAACTGTGGGCAATTTGATATAAAGGGACCATGCCATGGCTTTAAAAGGGTATGCTGAAATGTCAGAGCAAATATTAACTCACACACCACTACATTGTCTTTCTTTGTGGAGCTGGAAAATAGAATTTAAAAACCCAATAGTTAGTCATCAATGATACATTACTTTGTCTCACAAATTATATATATTTTTAAGGAAATGTGAAAGTAGAGGCACTGCAATCACAAAGCAAGTCAATGGATGTGAAAGAACATACATTCCCCAGATAAATACTTTTCCTTCATTTATTTCAATTCGAAATATTTACATAGAACAAAAGCTGTCACTTTTTAATAATTATATATATATTACACATACATACACACACACAGTACCAGTCAAAAGTTGACACACCAACTCATTCCAGGGATTTTCTTCATTTTTTACATTGTAGAATAATAGTGAAGACATCAAAACTATGAAATAACACATATGGAATCATGTAGTAATCAAAAAAGTGTTAAACAAATCAAATATATTTTAGATTCTTCAAAGTAGCCATCCTTTGCATTGATGACAGCTTTGCACACTCTTGGCATTCTCTCAACCAGCTTCATGAGATAGTCACCTGGAATGCATTTCAATTAACATGTGTGCCTTGTTAAAAGTTAATTTGTGAAATTTCTTTCCTTCTTAATGCGTTTGAGCCAATCAGTTGTGTTGTGACAAGGTAGGGGTGGTATACAGAAGATAGCCCTATTTGGTAAAATACCAAGTACATATTATGGCAAGATTAGCTCAAATAAGCAAAGAGAAACAACAGTCCATCATTACGTTAAGACATGAAGGTCAGCCAATCCGGAAAATTTCAAGAACTTTGAAAGTTTCTTCAAGTGCAGTCGCAAAAACCATCAAGCGCTATGATGAAACTGGATCTCATGAGGACCACCACAGGAAAGGAAGACCCAGAGTTACCTCTGCTGCAGAGGACAAGTTCATTAGAGTTAACTGCACCTCAGATTGCAGCCCAAAGAAATCCTTCACAGAGTTCAAGTAACATATACTATGCCAAGAGTGTGCAAAGCTGTCATCAAGGCAAAGGGTGGTTACTTTGAAGAATCTAAAATCTAAAATATATTTTTGGTTACTACATGATTCCATGTGTGTTATTTCATAGTTTTGATGTATTCACTATTATTCTACAATGTAGAAAATAGTAAAAATAAAGAAAAACCCTGGAATGAGTAGGTGTGTCCAAACTTTTGACTAGTACTGTATATATATTTGATTTCATATTTTTCATGACAATTACAAAACATTTAGTTAATACAGGGTACATAATGATTAGTAATTTAAAGTAATATAATCTAAAGTAATGTAAAACCAAATTTACACATGAGCACAACTCAAACATTTTTTGTAGAGGATCAACCACCAATTGCTTTGTTTAATGAATTTCTGTTAGTCTCTGTATCTGAAATTCTTTCTATTGCATTGCAGTCATGACAAGGATGAACGAAACCCCATCTAGTCTGTAACTCTCTCTCCCTCTCCGCCCAGATCTCATCCATCACACTGGTATAAACAACATTAGTCTCAGTGTGTATTCAACAGGAGCCTAAGCCTCAGATAACACTAAGCCTTCCATATTCATTTGCATTTCAAAATGGGCAGATATCAAATGCATCCAGACAACTAATAAACCAAGATTCCCCATCAAACACATAAATTAAGGAAGGCTTTTTGAAGAGCTTTCCTGTAAATGGTTACATCACCAGTGGCTGGTGGCCAACAGTGGAAGGAGTGCTCGGTCAGAGGTTGGAGGTCAAAGATGAACACGAAGTCTGCAGATTCCTTTGTCAGAAATAGACTTTCTTAGATTTCCAAAATATAGGAAATCCAACTTTAGTTGGAGTTAACCTTTTGGAATGATGCGCATGCCTTGTTATTTCATCACAGATGTATGGCTAAATTCAATCAAACATGCACTAAAAACACATTGTTCCGGCACTGCACTGTAGGGCAGGAAATGGAGACAAGTTATCTGTATCAGGCTGTGTTGACAGAACACAGAAAAATATAAATCAAATAAAACCATCGAGTTGATCTGCCAACACATTTTGCCATGTGCAATCAAACATGTTCAACACGTGTCTGGGATAATTCAGAAACAGCATTCTTTCTTTCCATGCATCAGGAAAGCATGGTTGAGTTAATATGTCTTTGAGTTTGTTTGACACTAATGTGCATTTTTGCAAAACAAAAAGGATGCTGTTTTTGATTGAATAGTGCCATATGTTACATTACATTACAGGGTAATTAAGAACCTATGAACTAATCAAATGTATAAATAGATTCCAGCTGATTTCTCTTGGTCCTCTTCAGCAAACACATACCATTACTTTACAAAGTGAAGTATCACAATTTCCTGCCAACCCAACAGAAATTTGGTAACAACAAATACATATTTATATGATTGGTGGTCCAATAAAGATATAACGCGATACGCAAATCAATACAATTAGAATTAATAATCGTATCAAAGTTTTGGTCATTATACATTACTTAGCTATACAGTATATTGAAATAAAAACTTATTTTAAAATTTTAAATCGGGAAAGAAAACAGACAGAACAAAGTTTGGGGTCCAATGTCAAAATACAAGTCAATTTTGGGATTTTCATAAAAACTATGTGGTTGTTGAAGCCTACCTGATATCTCTGTAACTATAAGGCAGTGATGGTACTGTAGTGGCTATAATCACACGTTATAGCCTAGGGAACTAGTTTAGTGCTTAAAGAGCTTTGACAATGATTTGGACAAATATCTCATTCTTTCATTTCACTACCAGATGTCATCACTCCTTAAAAGTTTTACATTAATTTAGGTAACATAAACCCGACAACATCATTATCCAATTGATATTTCGATGACAATTTCCTTAAATCACGGTCACACTGTCATGCTGCTTGGAGCGTATTTGAAACTAGCTCCATGTTTGCAAATCTTTGCGGATCCATTCAAAGATCATACCAGCCACTTCCTTTCCTGCGTCCAAGACGAAGGCATGACGAATTCCTCGACTACACAGTCTGATGTCTCCCTCTGGAAACTTCTTCTTGATCTCCTGATAATACTGCACAGGGCACCAGTGGTCACTGGCTCCATAGTAAAACACAAGCTGAACAGAGGAATGACAAAATATCCATAACTAACATAGCATTAACACTTTTCATTATGAATTTACAACTCCATTTGATCTGTGGATACACTTGGCACTGGAAGATTCAAAGGTTTTCATTCACTTATTTTAATTCTCCTTTTTAACCGACAATAGATGAAGTCCAAAGACTGTCAACCAGTGCAGATCCATCGCCTCCGCCCATCCTCTGTGAGGATGGGGATTCTGGTTAATATCACAGAGAGAGAAGGAGTACACTAGCGAGAACACATACACGCATGCACACACACTGAAGGGGATACACATTATTCTTGATGAAAAAATGGATAAGAATAAAGTGGGAGAGAGAGAGAGAGAGAGAGAACGTTGGGCTCAATTCAGAATTTTGGAATTGACTCGCATTCACCTCATGAGTTGAAATCCAATTGAATTGGCCACACCACATGGGATGTAGAATTTTAATTTGAGTGAAAGGAAGTAGAATTTAATTCAGTGCAATTCAAATAAATTCTACTCAGTCATAAAACATGAGAGTTTCATTGAATCTGACAGGTCACACTTCCAGATACCAAAGAATACATCACTTTTCTCTGGAAACAAGGTTCCTTATACTCCTTTAGCCTTAGTGCTAAAGAATAGGCAATTATATTTCCATTAATAAAAACTTAAATTCAAATTCAGTTCAAATACAAGAATTTAATTGGAATATGTGAGGCATCCTCAATTTAATTCTGATTTGAGCCCAACCCTGATAGAGACAGTGGAAGGGGGATCCTTACAGTGACACCTGCTATTATAATCTGACCACACCCTCTGCACATTAACTATGAAGCTTATCTCCCTTTGATCAGCTTGAATGTGACACTCACCTCTCCACTCTCTTTGAAAAGGAAGAAAAGGAGTATCTGCCATTTAATGTCTGGCTTTTGTCTTTACTGTGTATGTGTGTGTGTTCGAGAAAGAGAGAGTGTATGTGTGAGAATGTTATAGCTACAGAGAGTGTAACCCATAAAATATTCACATCTGCCAACAAGGAAACATTAAAACGTGAGGGTATATGAACAGCAGATTTATGAGGCTAATAAAATGGATCAACTGAGACATCTCTTAACTGCAGTTTGTAAGTGTTCCACTGCATTGGGCCAAGAGTCCTCAGGAGTTCAACACCTCCCTGTGAATAGGTAATGGGAAGGTAAATGGATGGTGTGTAGGAGGATATGTTGCAGGTCCTCCAGTAGTTTAAATGGGTCAGAGAGGGACTAACACTTTGAAGGACTGGCACATGGGAGAACTTCTGTCACTGTGTTTCAAACAACACCTTATATTAACATGCTGACTAGACCGGGCATGTGCGTGCGTCCGCATATGCCATTAGGCGCATTTTGATTTTGTCCATCCCCAACAGACGTGATCAGGACAAGCATGTTGAAATATCAAAACGAACTCTGAACCAACTATATTAATTTGGGGACAGGTGGAAACACATGAAACATTAATGGACATTTAGCTAGCTAGTTTGCTGTTGCTAGCTAATTTGTCCTGGGATATAAACATTGGGTTGTTATTTCACCTGAAATGCACAAGCTCCTTTTTTGGGGATATTTGTAGAATTTTTTCCCATTTTGAGTCACACAAAATTGTGAGTTCTCTACTCCAACTAATAATCCACAGATAAAAGGGGAAACCTAGTTAGCTTCTAGTAATCTCTCCTCCTTCAGTCTTCTTATTCTTCTGTGGACTTTATATGGCGGTTAGCCACCACCTTTGACTGGAGTGTGGACCTCATTTCATCTTTCAATCACCCATGTGGGTATATGCTCCTAAAATCCAATGAGAAGATGGGAGAGGTGGGGTTTCCCAGGGCGTCAAGCATTAAACATAAAACCAAGTTCTATTTTAGCACCTGGCTGTGCAGACGCTCATTGGCGTGCGAGCAATTTGGATGAAATGAATGAATAACATGTATGTGTACATTTATTTTGCAACGCTCGCACACGCACCGCTCGCACACGCAAAGCGGGTGGTGTGGTCAGCATGTAACATGTCAGTCCATTTCTCAATATGTCCACCAGAGATGGTTTGTTTTACCGTCTGTATTCACCCTGTATCTATGGGTAAACTTTATCAAGCCCATATCGGGATGGAGTTATAGTGCATTCTTCAGACCACTTCACTTTTTCCATATTTTGTTACGTTACAGCCTTATTCTAAAATGGATTCAAAAACAGTTATTTTTAGACATTTTAGCAAACGTATTAAAAATAAAAACGCAAATATCACATTTACATAAGTATTCATACCCTTTACTCAGTACTTTGTTGAAGCACCTTTGGCAGCGATTACAGCCCCGAGTCTTCTTGGGTATGATGCTACAAGCTTGGCACACCTGTATTTGGGGAGTTTCTCTCATTTTTCTCTGCAGATCCTCTCAAGCTCTGTCAGGTTGGATGGAGAGTGTCGCTGCATAGCTATTTTCAGGTCTCTCCAGAGATGTTCGATCGGGTTCAAGTCTGGGCTGGCTGGGCTACTCAAGGACATTCAGAGACTTGTCCCGAAGCCACTCCTATGTTGTCTTGGCTGTGTGCCTAGGGTCTTGTCCTGTTGGAAGGTGAACCTTCGCCCCATTCGGAGGTCCTGAAGGCTCTGGAGCAGGATTTTATAAAGGATCTCTCTGTACTTCGTGCCGTTCTTCTTTTCCTCGATCCTGAATAGTCTCCTAGTCCCTGCTGCTAAAAAACATCATGCTTCACTGTAGGGATGGTATTGGCCAGGTGATGAGTGGTGCCTGGTTTCCTCCAGACGCGATGCTTGACATTCAGCCCAAAGAGTTCAATCTTGGTTTCATCAGACCAGAGAATCTTGTTTCTCATGGTCTGAGAGTTCTTTAGGTGCCTTTTGGCAAACTCCAAGCGGGCTGTCATGTGCCTTTTACTGAGGAGTGGCTTCCGTCTGGCCACTCTACCATAAAGGCTTGATTGGTGGAGTGCTGCAGAGATGGTTCCATGACCAAGGCCCTTCTCCCCCGATTGCTCAGTTTGGCCGGGCGGCCAGCTCTAGGAAGAGTCATGGTGGTTCCAAACGTCTTCCATTTAAGAATGATGGAGGCCACTGTGTTCTTGGGGACCTTCAATGCTGAAGACATTTTTTGGTACCCTTTCCCAGATCTGTTACCCGACACAACCCTGTCTCTGAGCTCTACGAACAATTCCTTCAACCTCATGGCTTGGTTTCTACTCTGACATGCACTGTCAACTATGGGACCTTATATAGACAGGTGTGTGCCTTTCCAAATGTCCAATCAATTGAATTTACCACAGGTGGACTTTAATCAAGTTGTACAACATAAGGTCTACCTGTTGTATTCGGCGCATGTGACTAATACATTGTTTTTGTTGTTGATTTGATCTCAAGGTTGATCAATGGAAACAGGATGCACCTGAGCTCAATTTTGAGTCTCATAGCAAAGGGTCTGAATACCTACAGTGGGGAGAACAAGTATTTGATACACTGCCGATTTTGCAGGTTTTKCTACTTACAAAGCATGTAGAGGTCTGTAATTTTTATCATAGGTACACTTCAACTGTGAGAGACGGAATCTAAAACAAAAATCCAGAAAATCACATTGTATGATTTTTAAGTAATCATTTGCATTTTATTGCATGACATAAGTATTTGATACATCAGAAAAGCAGAACTTCATATTTGGTACAGAAACCTTGGTTTGCAATTACAGAGATCATACGTTTCCTGTAGTTCTTGACCAGGTTTGCACACACCTGCAGCAGGGTTTTTTGGCCCACTCCTCCATACAGACCTTCTCCAGATCCTTTAGGTTTCGGGCTGTCGCTGGGCAATATGGACTTTCAGCTCCCTCCAAAGATTTTCTATTGGGTTCAGGTCTGGAGACTAGCTAGGCACTCCAGGACCTTGAGATGCTCTCTTACGGAGCCACTCCTTAGTTGCCCTGGCTGTATGTTTCGGGTCGTTGTCATGCTGGAAGACCCAGTCACGACCCATCTTCAATCCTCTTACTGAGGGAAGGAGGTTGTTGGCCAAGATCTCGCGATACATGGCCCACCCATCCTCCCTCAATACGGTGCAGTCGTCCTGTCCCCTTTGCAGAAAAGCATCCCCAGAGAATGATGTTTCTACCCATGCTTCACGGTTGGGATGGTGTTCTTGGGGTTGTACTCATCCTTCTTCTCCAAACAGGGCGAGTGGAGTTTAGACCAAAAAGCTCTATTTTTGTCTCATCAGAAACATGATCTTCTCCCCATTCCTCCTTCATCCATCCGATTGATGGTCATTGGCAAACTTCAGACGGGCCTGGACATGCGCTGGCTTAGCAGGGGGACCTTGCATGCGCTGCAGGATTTTAATCCATGACGGCGTAGTGGTGTACTAATGGTTTTCTTTGGACTGTGTGCCCAGCTCTCTTCAGGTCATTGACCAGGTCCTGCCGTGTAGTTCTGGGCTGATCCCTCACCTTCCTCATGATCATTGATGCCCACGAGGTGAGATCTTGCATGGAGCCCCAGACCGAGGGTGATTGACTGTCATCTTCAACTTCTTCCATTTTCTAATAATGCGCCAACAGTTGTTGCCTTCTCACCAAGCTGCTTGCCTATTGTCCTGTAGCCCATCCCAGCCTTGTGCAGGTCTACAATTTTACCCCTGATGTCCTTACACAGCTCTCTGGTCTTGGCATTGTGGAGAGGTTGGAGTCTGTTTGATTGAGTGTGTGGACAGGTGTCTTTATACAGGTAACGAGTTCAAACAGGTGCAGTTAATACAGGTAATGAGTGGAGAACAGGAGGGCTTCTTAAAGAAAACTAACAGGTCTGTGAGAGCGGAATTCTTCTGGTTGGTAGGTGATCAAATACTTATGTCATGCATAATTGCAAATTAATTACTTAAAAATCATACAATGTGATTTTCTGGATTTTTGTTTTTAGATTCCCGTCTCTCACCAGTTGAGTGTACCTATGATAAAAATTACAGACCTCTACATGCTTTGTAAGTAGGAAAACCTGCAAAATCAGCAGTGTATCAAATACTTGTTCTCCCCACTGTATGTAAATAAAGTATTTCTGTTTTTGTTTTTTTATAAATTTCTAAAAACCTGTTTTTGCTTTGTCATTATGAGGTATTGTGTGTAGATTGATGAGTAAAAAAATATATTTTATCGATTTTAGAATAAGGCTCTAATGTAAAGAAATGTGGAAAAAGTGAAGGGGTCTGAATACTTTCCGAACGCACTGTATATTCCAACAAGATCACAATACATACTGTATGTTTCCTACCTTGTCAAGGTTTTGATTGATGGTGAAGTTGTCTCTCTCCAGAACTTCCAACATCTCTTGACTCCCCATGTACATAGCATTGGCTGAAATAAAAGAGGTGAAAAAAGTCATATAATTAAGCTGTTGTTATCATACTCGATGGCCAGTTTATTAGGTTATGGCTAGGTTCATGAAACCAGGGCATGGCTCGCTATATAAAGCAGGCAGACAGGCATTAAAGCATTCAGTTACTGTTCGATTGAACGTTAAAATGGGCTAAACGAGTGACCTAGGAATGGTATAATCGTTGGTGACAGGTGCGCCGGTTCCAGTATCTCAGAAACGGCCGGCCTCCTGGGCTTTTCACAAACGACAGTGTCTAGGGTTTACTGAGAATGGTGTGACAAACGTAAAACATCCAGTCAGCGGCAGTCCTGTGGGCGAAAACAGCTTGTTGATGAGACAGGTCGAAGGAGAATGGCAAGAATCTGTGCAAGCTAACAGGCGGGCCACAAACAAGCAAATAATGGCGCAGTACAACAGTGGTGTGCGGAACGGAATCTCGGAACGCACAACTCTTCGGTCCTTGTCATGGATGGGCTATTGCACCGGGTTCCACTCCTATCAGCTAAAAACAAGAAGAAGCGGCTCCAGTGGGCACGCGATCACCAACACTGGACAACTGAGGAGTGGAAAAACATTGCCTGGTCCGACGAATCCCGGTTCCTGTTGCGTCATGCTGATGGCAGAGTCAGGATTTGACGTAAGCAGCATGAGTCCATGGCCCCATCCTGCCTGGTGTCAACGATACAGATGGTGTAATGGTGTGGGGAATGTTTTCCTGGCACACGTTAGGTCCCTTGATACCAATTGAGCAACATTTGAACGCCACAGCATATCTGAACATTGTTGCTGACCAGGTGCATCCCTTCATGCTACAAGGGTCCGACCGGGTACTAGATGGGTGTACCTAATAAACTGGCCACTGAGTGTATAACACTGTTCCTTCTATTTTCTCAAGCTGTAAAAACACACAGACAGACATGTAGTATCACACAGGCATGTGTAGTATCATTGTTTTAACATTCAACAAAAATTCAAAGGAAAGAGTACGAGGACTAAGAAATCAGAGATTAATGTATCTCACCCCCCCACTAACTCCCAATTATCCATCTCAATCTTACACAGCTGGAAAATATAATGGGGAAGAAGGGGGGGACATGGATGGCTCATTGGATACCAGAAATGATAACGGTAAAAATGTGAGTGAAAGATGGGGAAAACCCTCCCCAGAGAGCAGTGTAACTCAATGCCTTTGATTCTACGTTCCATTACATTTCCCTTTCAGCAGCATGTACTTTTTATTAAAAACATTAGTCGAGGGACAATTATTATTTATTTTTTTAAAGCTGCACTTGCTGGTAAATATTGCTGCTATTTCAGAAGTTTTGAGAGTCCATCAATAATTCAGACACGCAAGCTGCACGCACACAAACACACACACACAAAATCATAGAACCGAATAGCTAATTTCTGCTCAACACAATGATTCAAGGAAATGTTCAGTGAGAGTAATCTCTAGGCTGTACTCAGTGGGTGGTTGGGGAGGAATATATGGATGAGAAAACTGTTAATATCCTGTACAAATATCCTCCTGTCCTGTGAGTGATCACTCACGCCTATCTCCTCACTGCCACGGTCCCTTTCTGGATGAGGTGGTGGCAGTGGGGGGTTTGTGTGTGTGTGTCTGTGTGGGTGTCTGTGTGTGGAAGGGGGAGGGGGGATTCAGGTCCCCGTAGCAAGCCACTCATATTTCCATCTTTTGCTGTTCTGAGGAGGAGGAAGCGAGGGTCCGTTTGCAAATCTGCACCACTTGTGCGCATATTAATCATAATCTGTGAGCGGCGTCGCCTTGTATTGTGGAGTGCCGGCTTTGAAGCGCTTTGTACCTGGCACAGGACTGGAGAGAAAGAATGCTTTTCTTACTCCAAAGGCCAAGGGTGAGAGGCAGAAAGAGTGAAAGACGAAAAGTTCCAAGTCAGTAAAGAGGGTGTGATTCTTTCATATAGCACTGGTTTGTTTAGTCTTTGAGGTAATTTCCTACATTTTGAGAGCTTAGCCCAGGGTTGTAAGGCAGCTTGTACGTCTCTCAGAGATCCCGGTGAGTTGGGGGTTTCAACAGCGTCACAGCAACAAGAGGGACACACTTAGCTCTCTGATTTATGCTGCAGAGGGATGGCCAACAGGAGAGAACGGCCTAGTGAATGCAGGCATTGTGTGTGTGTGTGTGTGTGTGTGTCAATTTGTGCAAAAACTGTGCGACACACTGCAACCTGAAGGATCTCAACAGATGTGCTGCACATATGTTTCTAAAATACAGTCTCCCTTGAAAATGAAATCAAAATGTGATATTATATTACCATCTGGCTATTGAATAAGCAATTCAATTGTACATCCAAGATGAGTCAATCATAGCTTCTGTGAGACTGTGCTTTCAGACACTCAAAAGACAGGGGGGAAACTATTATAGATCGAATGATAGGAAACATTGAAACCTCACCATAACCCTGTCTCAATCAACATCTAGCTGTCTAGAAAAACTCAACCAGTAACTCCTGTTTGTGAGCCATCTTGAGGTGCTACCCCGGGTCTTTATGAGCTACTTCCTACATTCCACACACATTTTTAACTATCTCCGTAAATCTTCACTCTCTGTAAAATCCAGCCTTTTCTGAGTGTGTAAATTACTTCATGATAGCATCCCCTTGGTTCCAAAGGTCTTTAACCTTGTCAAGCTGAATCATTTCTCTTCCCACCATTGTGTAATTACTCATAAATGGTTATTCTACTTCCATTTAGTTACACAGCCTTACTGTTACCTATGGAGCAATACTACATCAAAATAAAGGTTTCCAACGTATTCCTCTTTGATGGTATGCACATTTGACAGTGTGGCTTTAAGTAAAATATTTATTGAGTATTACACCAACTAGATCCTGTTTCAGGTAGATGTTTTACTATTTTGAGAGAATATACAGTACTGTATATGGTGATATAGGAAAAACCAACCTCAACGCAAATACACCTTGATTTCAAAGCCTTTAGGCATTTGGGTTGGGTGATGTTTGATCTCTCACAAATGGCCAGTTATCTGCGTATTATGACAGAAAACAAAATCTGTACCCCCTTCCTCCGTGCGTAACCATGGTGACTCATGTATACCCGCCGATATCAGCAATATTATGTTTAAAGTATTCTGTTTACCCCAGTCAAGTTTGAACATAGTAGCCTCTAGGCTACGTTCCTGGTCTTTCTGTAACACATGACTGAGGACAGAATCCTAACTTGAGGAAGTCAAGGTAAATCATGCATCAATGTCAATGGAAGACATGTGATGCAGCTTGAGTTGCATGTAAGTAAAGATAAATTAGAGCACAGTAAGGAAAACAGATGGGATGACAAAGAGAGTAAGAGTAATAGGAAGTTAGGAAGAGATAGATGTGAAGAAATTCATGTAAGGAACTTAGCAAGAGAGAGAGAGTGTGTGTGTGTGTGTGGGGGGGGGGGGGGGGGGGGGGGGGGGGGGGGGCGGGGGGGGGGGGGGGGGGGGGTGGGGGGGGGTGAGCAAAGGGGAGGGAGAATCCAACCTGTCCATGAGATCTGTTGGGGAGACATCCCCAGCTGTAGCAAGCTCCCTTATCTCTAGCAGTGGAGTTGGGGGGTGGATGGGGGGGTTGTACTTGGTAGGGCATGGCATTCCAGCCCAATATACAGATCCTCACACATGTGGCTCGTTAGTGACTGGCTGAGGAGATAAGACCAGAGAGAATCAGCAGCACAGATCCCATTCCAGATCAGATTGAAACCACTGTCTCACTGCTGCTGCCAGCACTAATAAGTAGCTACAGTGCCTTACTATAGCGAAACACTCCCACCTGAAACAGGCTGAAACAGGCTATCATCTTGCTGTTTTTGTGAGGTTTTAATCTACCTGTAGCATAACATTGATTTCATAACGTAGAAAATCTCATGCAATCAGCAAAGACCAGTACGATGAGGAAGTTGATAAGTCCAGTCACATTTACCCTGTGTTACCCTGTGTTTAGGTAATGATGGCAAAACATTACACATATCAAAGAAAGTTAGTGCAAGACTTTCTCTTCGTGCTGCATATCCCTCTTCCCAGTATGGAGTACGTGGAGAGGATATTGTTCACTGTGTTACTTGGACTTCCTTAAGAAGAAAAAAGGCCAGTCTCCCTCCAGCTGAGTGATGACATTGCTCTACCTGGTGCAAGGTTGCCTGCTTAGAGGAGTTTAATCCCCTTCCTGCTGTGCTCCTGATGTATATGCTGCTAACTCTGTTCCACTTGGCCCCTGAGTCTGAAGAGACAGGCTGTGGAGTCAGTCTCTGACTAGATTGCCAACTCACCAGCAAACAGAGGATGAATACCAGCAACAAGCAAAGGCATGCAGGAATGAGAGAACAATGAGATGTGTTCAAATAAGCTGAAGAACAAACAAATATTGTATTCCAAGAGACAGATGGGTGGGATGGAGTGTCTGTGACACAGTTCAGTTAATAAGTAAGCTATACTTACTAAATAAATCAAATTAATACTTCAAACAATAAAGTGTGAACAAAATTCTATATATTTCGTATTGTATAATAATTGGCATTAGGCTACCATTTATGGTCAACTCAATTGTCTAGAGCAGTACAAGCTAAGAAATGGGGTACAGACTATTGCTTTCCCTTCAAAGCATTATAAGAATGGTGGCGGCCTGTGACTGCTACTGCTATTGAGCACCCAGAACCCTCCTTCAGCACCAAAACATCAACGTTCTCTGCTTCTTTGCGAGGGATTTCAGAAAAAATAAACGCTGAAATGTATGCAGGAAATTCCATCTAATCGCAACATGTTTTGTTAATTAGGCCTGTCAACTGGCCATTTATTATATACTGTATGTAACACATGACAGAGAACCATCTGTAGGGCCAATGTTCAATAGCGCAACACCAATAAGGAGCAACTCTATTCCACCTTGCCTTTAGAAATCAAAGAAAAATTATATTCTCTTTTCGAAAAAAGGTATAAAACTATTAAGAATTTAGGTTGTTTAAAGCCTTATTTAACTAGTCCGAAAATAATTAATTGAGCAGGAAAACGCAAAGCATTTTGACCATGAGGGAATAAAAATTCCAAAAGCAAATTAAAGGGAAGTGCTAATGATTAAAAACATGCTCAGCTGAGGCAAGAAGAAGAAGAGGCTTTCTGACCTCACAGGAGAGACTGAGGGCATGGCTACTTGCTGTAGAGACCTTATTTGGCATAGGCCCTCGGGCCGCCACAACATCAATCTCTCCCCTCCCAGGACAGACGGTGGGGGAAAACACAGCGCACTTCAAATCCGAGGGAAAGAGAGAGTGAGCTTTCCTCCACTCTGTGCAGGAAGGAGGGATGGCTGGCTCTTCTCCTCCTCCAAAGAGCAGTCTTAATTACTCCCGCTCATACCCATACCCCAGCAATCATCTGGCAAATAAAGAGGAGGGGATATATTCTAGGAGTTCTAATAAATAACATATAATCTCTGACAGTGAAATATGCCATCCTCCTCTTGGCAGCCACTCCCGGCTGGGATTATCTTCGCTTTATATAAACCTAATTACAAACATCGTATCTCCTGATGCTACAGTAATGTATGCCTTCGTTTGCCAAAACGGAGAAACTTTCTTTCTTCTTTCAAAAGACTGGATAAAGCAACATGAGATTCACACGCAACGTTTTATGGGGGAAGTCACTACTGGATAAAAGAGAACACTGTAGGAGAATATACACATACAGTTGAAGTCGGAAGTTTAGATACACTTAGGTTGGAGTCATTAAAACTCGTTTTTCAACCACTCCACAAATGTCTTGTTAACAAACTATGGTTTTGGCAAGTCGGTTAGAACATCTACCTTGTGCAAGACACATGTAATTTTTCCAACAATTGTTTACAGACAGATTATTTCACTTATAATTCACTGTATCACAATTCCAGTGGGTCAGAAGTTTACATACAGTGAGTTGACTGTGCCTTTAAACAGCTTGGAAAGTTCCAGAAAATTATGCCATGGCTTTAGAAGCTTCTGATAGGCTAATTGACATAATTTGAGTCAATTGGAGGTGTACCTGTGAATGTATTTCAAGGCCTACCTTCAAACTCAGTGCCTCTTTGCTTGACATCATGGGATGTCACCTCAGTGAATGGGAAATAGATCAAGTAGTGTATGTGATTTTAGAATGTGGGTCAGAACATTCTCCTGGTGAAACTTTTGTCATTTTCAAAAATGACAAAAGTTTCACCAGGAGAATGTTCTGACCCACACTCTAAAATCACATACACTACTTGATCTATTTCCCATTCACTGATTGGAGGGAAAACTGTTGGAATGTTAATTTAACAAAATAATAGCAAGAACCCCCTCTGCAGTTTAGAAAATGCTGTCATAATGCTGTGGTGATAAACATTTACAATACACCTCAGAAAAACAATTCTAGACCTCCACAAGTCTGGTTCATCCTTGGGAGCAATTTCCAAATGCCTGAAGTTACCACGTTCATCTTTACAAACAATAGTACTGTCACGCCCTGACCGTAGAGAGCTTTTTATGTCTCTATTTTGGTTTGGTCAGGGTGTGATTTGGGTGGGCATTCTATGTTCTTTTTTCTATGTTTTGTATTTCTTTGTTTTGGCCGGGTATGGTTTCAAATCAGGGACAGCTGTCTATCGTTGTCTCTGATTGGAACCATACTTAGGTAGCTTTTTCCCACATGGTTTTTATGGTAGTTAATTTCTGTTTAGTGTTTCACCTTACAGGTCTGTTTCGGTTATCTCTTGTTAATTTTTGTTATAGTGTTCAGTTTTAATAATAAAGCATGAACACTTACCACGCTGCGCTTTGGTCCAATGATCCTCTACTTCAGACGACGAAATAGCGCTACAGAACTACCCACCACAAACGGACCAAGCAGCGTGGTAACGAGGCAGAGGGTTCAGGACTCCTGGACTTGGGAGGAGATATTGGACGGACAGGGACCCTGGAGACAGGCTGGGGAAATACGCCGCCCGAAAAAAGAGCTGGAGGCAGCTAAAGCGGAGAGGCGGTGATATGAGGAAGGCAGCGCAAAAGGCACGAGAGGCAGCCCAACATTTGGGGGGGGGGGGGGGACACGGGGAGATTGGCGGAGTCAGGCGATAGACCTGAGCCAACTCCACGTGCTTACCGGAAGCAGCGTGGTACTGATCAGGCACCGTGTTATGCGGTGAAGCACAAGGTGTCTCCAGTATGCGCTCATAGCCCGGAGCGCTATATGCCAGCCCCCCGCAAGTGCCATGCGAGAGTGGGCATCCAGCCAGGGCGGATTGTGCCAGCTCAGCGCGTTTGGTCTCCGGTGCGCCGTTTCGGCCCAGGGTATCCTGCGCCGGCTATGCGTACTGTGTCTCCGGGGCGCTGGGAGGGTTCAGTTTGTCCTATGCCTGCGCTCCGCCCGTGCCGGGCGAAAGTGGGCATTGAGCCTAATGGAGAGGTGCGAGTGTTAAGCACCAGAATCTCCAGTGCTCCCCCACAGCCCGGTTCGACCTGTGCCTGCACTCTGGAGGGGCCGGGCTAAAGTGGGCATTCAGCCTGGAGGAGTGGTGCCAAGGCTGCGCACCAGGGCTCCAGTGCTCCCCCACAGCCCGGTTCATCCGGTGCCTCCTCTACGCACCAGGCCTCCTGTAGGTCTCCCCAGCCTAGTGGGCCCTGTGGCAGCCCCACGCACCAGGCTGTCTCTGCGTCTCCTCCCTCCAGAGTCGCCCTCCAGTCCGGATCCTCCAGCGACGCCCTCCAGTCCAGAGCCTCCTGTGTCGCCCTTCAGTCAGGAGCTTGCAGCGACGCCTCCAGTCCGGACCCTCCAAGAGGCGCCCTTCAGTCCGGAGCTTCCAGAGGCGCCCTTCAGTCCGGAGCTTCCAGAGGCGCCCTTCAGTCCGGAGCTTCCAGAGGCGCCTTGCAGTCAGGAGCTTCCAGAGACGCCCTCCAGTCCAACAAGGGTCCCCAACAAGGGGCCCGCTACAAGGGTGCCCAGTCCGGCCCCCACAACGAGGGTACCCAGTCCGGGGCCCGCTATGAGTGTCCCCAGTCCGGTGTCGGCAACGAGGGGGGGGGTCTACGTCCCTCACCAGAGCCGCCACCGCGGAGAAATTCCCACCCAGACCCTCCCCTATGGGTTCAGGTTTTGCGGCCAGAGTCCGCACCTTTGGGGGGGGGTACTGTCACGCCCTGACCGTAGAGAGCTTTTTATGTCTCTATTTTGGTTTGGTCAGGGTGTGATTTGGGTGGGAATTCTATGTTCTTTTTTCTATTTCTTTGTTTTAGCCAGGTATGGTTCTCAATCAGGGCCAGCTGTCTATCGTTGTCTCTGATTGGGAACCATACTTAGGTAGCTTTTTCCCACATGGTTTTTGTGGGTAGTTCATTTCTGTTTAGTGTTTTCACCTTACAGGACTCTTTCGGTTATTCTCTTGTTTATTTTTGTTATAGTGTTCAGTTTTAATAATAAAAGCATGAACACTTACCACGCTGCGCTTTGGTCCGATGATTCCTCTTCTTCAGACGACGAATACCGTTACAAGTACGCAAGTATAAACACCATGAGACCACGCAGCCGTCATACCGCTCAGGAAGGAGACGCGTTCTGTCTCCTAGAGATGAACGTTCTTTTGTGCGAAAAGTGCAAATCAATCCCAGAACAACAGCAAAGGACCTTGTGAAGATGCTGGAGGAAACAGCTACAAAAGCATCTATATCCACAGAAAAACGAGTCCTATATCAACATAACCTGAAAGGCCGCTCAGAAAGGAAGAAGCCACTGCTCCAAAACCGTCATAAAAAAGACAGACTACGGTTTGCACCTGCACATGGGGACAAAGATCGAACTTTCTGGAGAAATGTCCTCTGGTCTGAGGAAACAAAAATATAACTGTTTGGCCATAATGACCATCGTTATGTTTGGAGGAAAAATGGGGAGGCTTGCAAGCCGAAGAACACCATCGCAACCGTGAAGCACGGGGTGGCAGCATCATGTTGTGGGGGTGCTTTGCTGCAGGAGGGACTAGTGCACTTCACAACATAGATGGCATCATGAGGAAAGAAAATTATGTGGATATATTGAAGCAACATCTCAAGACATCAGTCAGGAAGTTAAAGCTTGGTCGCAAATGGGTCTTCCAAATGGACAATGACCCCAAGCATACTTCCAAAGTTGTGGCAAAATGGATTAACTTCTCTAGTGTATGTGGGACGGTAGGGTCCCACCTCGTCAACAGCCAGTGAAACTGCAGAGCGCCAAATTCAAAACAACAGAAATCCCATAATTTAAATTACTCAAACATACAAGTATTTTACACAATTTTAAAGATACACTTGTTGTAAATCCAGCCAAAGTGTCCGATTTCAAAAAGGTTTTACGACGAAAGCACACCAAACAATTATGTTAGGTATGAGCCAAGTTGTAACGGTCGTCTTGTGGTGAATGAGCGGACCAAAGCGCAGCGTGAAATGTTGACATAATGAGTTATTTAAACAAACGACGAAACACGAAATAACACTTGATAATTAACAAAATAACAAACGACGTAGACTGACCTAAAACATGTGAACTTACATATAACGAAGAACGCACGAACAGGTACAGACTACAAACAAACGATACAGTCCCGTGTGGTAACATATACGGACACAGGAGACAACCACCCACAACAAACAATGTGAAACAACCTACCTATATATGGTTCTCAATCAGAGGAAACGTCAAACACCTGCCTCTGATTGAGAACCATACAAGGTCAATTAACAATGACACTTAACATAGAACAAACAACACAGACTACCCACCCAGCTCACGTCCTGACCCACTAAACACAACTATACAAAAGGAAAACAAGGTCAGGAACGTGACACAAGTCACAGAAAAAGACAGCCATTTTTCCAGCCAAAGAGAGGAGTAACAAAAAGCAGGAATAGAGATAAAATTAATCACTAACCTTTGATGATCTTCATCAGATGACACTCATAGGACTTTATGTTACACAATACATGTATGTTTTATTTTGGTAAAGTTCATATTTATATCCAAAAATCTGAGTTTAGGCGGGACGCTACTGTCTCACTTGGCAAAAAGCCTGAGAAAATGCAGATCGCCAAATTCAAATTAATTACTATAAAAATGACTATAAAAATCAAACGTTCATTAAACAACACACAAAGATACCAAATTAAAGCTACACTGGTTGTGAATCCAGCCAACATGTCAGAATTCAAATAGGCTTTTCGGCGAAAGCAAACGATGCTATTATCTAAGGATAGCACCGTTGTAAACAAAGAGAGATAAGCATATTTCAACCCTGCAGGCGCGACACAAAACGCAGAAATAAAAATAAGATCATAAGTTCCTTACATTTGAGAGAGGCTTTTGTTGTTGGCACTCCAATATGTCCATAAAATCACAAATGGTCCTTTGTTCGATTATTTCTGTCTATATAATCCAAAATGTCCATTTATTTTGGCGCGTTTGTATAAACACCGGTTCCAATTTGTGCAACGTTACTACAAAATATCTCAAAGGTTACCTGTAAACAAAAAATTCAAACTACTTTTGTAATACAACTTTAGTATTTTTATGTTATAAATCGATAAATTGAAGACGGAGATCTTGTGTTCAATACAGGATTAAAACCAACTGTAGCTAGCTTTCTGTCTCGCGCCTTATCTAACAGGACACCTCGAGTGACTCTCGTTCAAATGCTATTCATTACACAAAGGAATAACATCAACCAATTTCTCAAGACTGTGTGACATCCAGTGGAAGCGGTAGGAACCGCAAGCAGTAGAAATCTTCCCAATGAAATCTCATTGAAAAGAGAGTGACCTAAAAAAAATAATCTGAATGGTTTGTCCTCGGGTTTCACCTGCTAAATAAGCTTCTGTTATCTACAGACATGATTCAAACAGTTTTAGAAAGAGTTCTATCAACAAATCTACTAATAATATGCATATCTTATCTTCTGGGATGAGTAGCTGGCAGTTTAATTTGGGCATGCTTTTCATCCAAAATTCCGAATGCTGCCCCCTACCTAGAGAAGTTAAGACAAAAAGTCAAGGTATTGGAGAGGCCATCACAAAGCCCTGACCTCAAACCTTATAGAAAATTGTGGGCAGAACTGAAAAAGCGTGTGCGAGCAAGGAGGCCTACAAACCTGACTCAGTTACACCAGCTCTGTCAGGAGGAATGGGCCAAAATTCATCCAACTTATGTGGGAAGCTTGTGGAAGGCTACCCGAAACGTTTGACCCAAGTTAAACAATTTAAAGGCAATGCTACCAAATACTAATTGAGTGTAGTAAACTTCTGACCCACTGGGAATGTTTTAAAAAGAAATAAAAGCTGAAATAGATAATTCTCTCTACATTTATTCTGACATTTTACATTTTAGAATAAAGTTGTGATCCTAACTGACCTAAAGAGGGAATTTTTACTAGGATTAAATGTCAGGAAGTTGTGAAAACTGAGTTTAAATGTATTGGCTAAGGTGTATGTAAAACTTCGACTTCAACTGTAGTTGTGAGCATGTACAGACTATGGAAATGATAATATAGACAGACATGGACAAGACAAAGTTTGATTGTCTTTACATGGACAGGTTAATGATTTTAGTTTGACAAAGCTTGAGTTCACTGGTTTCCCCTTCTTATTTGGCTCTGAAGTGAAATTAAACTGAATAGAACAGAGGGAGAGACTCACCAGCGGTGTCCACGTTAATGAGGCTAACAGCAGGCACAGGCAGTCGAGTGGTCCAGTGAACGCAGCCCTCCGAGACAGACATTTAACCATGAAGGCCTTGAGTATATCAGGTGAGAGAGAGAGAGGAAGATGGGCAGGTAAGCACCATAGCGCAGGCGACAGCACCGGGGTCATGACCCTTCCCTGAGGGGTCGCCGCCATGCGCTCGATGGTGGGGAACAGCATCACTGACTTCACCACCTGCACAAGAACGTGTAGAAGAAAGGATGTTAGCATACACAAACTTAAACCTCCTTCTTCTATGCATTCATTCAGTGTGTGTCTTACAATAAATATAGAAGCATAATATTTCATGACATTCACAGACACCTGACTTCAGCTTTTTATGGCTTCAGTTTAAAAGATGACTATGGCACTTTTGGCATCAGTTTGAATAAATACGATGAATTTGGTTTGGATTTTTCCAAACTTTTTGACAATGTGCAGGTATCTTATTGCAACATTCAGTCTTGAGTTAAAAGTTGTGTGCAACTCTAATGTTATGCTACACAGTGCTGCCAGGGGCACTATGTGAAGAAGGAGTTGCTTAAGTGGAGGAGCAAAGGCATAAAAGACAAGAAGCAGATGAGAGGAGGAGAGAGAGAGAGAGAGAGAGATGAGAGAGAGAGAGAGAGAGAGAGAGAGAGAGAGAGGAGAGAGAGAGAGAGAGAGAGAGAGAGAGAGAGAGAGAGAGAGAGAGAGAGAGAGAGAGAGAGAGAGGAGGAGAGAGAGAGAGAGCGAGAGAGAGAGAGAGAGAGAGAGAGAGAGAGAGAGAGAGAGAGAGGAGGAGAAGAGAGAGAGAGAGAGAAGTAGAGAGATGAGAGAGAGAGAGAGAGAGAGAGATGAGAGGAGAGAGAGGAGAGAGAGAGAGAGAGAGAGAGAGAGAGAGAGAGAGAGAGAGAGAGAGAGAGAGAGAGAGAGAGATAAATAAATAAATAAATAAATATATTGTTGGTGAGAGCATGTGTGTGTCGGAGAAGTAGAATGAAAGCGGTAAAAGTGATGATAGGTCCAGGAAAAGAGAGGGCGTGACATGGGCAACGCATGTGCTTACATGA
The DNA here is from genome assembly GCF_002910315.2 of Salvelinus sp. IW2-2015. Classification (NCBI taxonomy): domain Eukaryota; kingdom Metazoa; phylum Chordata; class Actinopteri; order Salmoniformes; family Salmonidae; genus Salvelinus; species Salvelinus sp. IW2-2015. The sequence goes on along the minus strand of NC_036849.1, from coordinate 13,415,738 downwards.
GCTGGAGAACAAATAAAAGGGGAGAAAGAAAAAGTGAAAGAGAGAGAGATAGATATATAGATAGATAGATAAAAGAGAGAGTCAAAGAGAGAAAAGACACCAGTCCTAGGAAACAGGAAGCACCTGCCCCTGTTTGGCCAGCAGCAGGCTGGAAGAGTGATAAACCTCAACATAACAGTCAGTCATCGACCCAGAGAGAGCAAGGATGTGAATATTATCCATCCTTTGTGGTTGCTGTATTTCTCGTTTTCTTACCAGTTCAAAGCAGGGATTGATTAACTAGATCCAGAGATCCCGGAGGTTTAACTCCTTTTCAAGGACTGCACCAGGGACATAAGGGATGGATGGAGAGGTGGGCGGAAGGATAGGTTTAAATTTAGGGGTAAAAGGAGTGAAAGAGAGAGACAAGGAGTGAGGAAGAGAGAAAGTGAGTGAAACAAACTCACTAAAAGACAAAGGCATCCCTTTAAGACCAGGTAGTAGGAAGAAAGGCGGGGTTTTTTTTTACATGGGGAGGGGGACGGGGGCAAGCAACCACATATTAAGACATAACATAATAGCATGCTTTAACAGTGATCTACTACTGTGAAACCTGTGACGTTCATAGTTTACCACAGTATGAGTCATAATACCCATAAAACCTAGCGGTCAAACACGGAAATGGTTCCAATTGTTTTTCCATCTATTGTGGATTTTACAAACACTTCAAATAAGGGCTGTGTTTCGTGTAGGCTTACCCTGGCATGACGTTTTGATAACCATGTAAATCTGACTCGGGCAAGGTGACTTTTATCAATATATTAGCCTATATTTACCACCACCAAAATGAAATGCTAATTAGCTGCTAATGTGGCTATCATACAGAACTACAAAGGAATGTCTCAAGCTTCACATGACTAGGCTGGACAATAGAACGAGTCAAAATTCACCCAAGGCTGAAAAACGGCAAAAGAACATTGGCTAAGCTGGAACACTAGCGCGAGCCCATAGCAAATGAATGGAATCGAACATTCACAGAGCCTGTTTTGACTGGAGTGATGCTTGTAATTCCATTTTGCCTAAATTGCACAATTTTTTTTAATCCCTTTTTATTTGACCACTACTATCTGTTCGTCGGACGAAACTGGAAAAAAACTACTTAAACATCAGCACCTCGATGGTGTCAACTGTGCTAATGTCTGCATAATGAGAAAGTAGGGGAAAAATGAAAACTTCTGACTATTTCTGGTCTAGTGATTGATGACAACCGAGCTCGCTGCCCAGACTTACATAATTACAAAGAGGAGATTCTCATGACTAAAATGGTGCCCGACTTGAAAAAATCTAAATATACACAGTGAGATATTTGGTTAAATAGACCGGCATGCCTTTCCATAGGAAAACAATGGGGAGAGCTCAGCGTTCCAAGGGCAAAACGTTTTTTTGCGTCCACCGGACGTGCTACCTGTCCCAGACCTGCTGTTTTCAACTCTCTAGAGACCGCAGGAGCGGTAGAGATACTCTTAATGATCGGCTATGAAAAGCAAACTGACATTTACTCCTGATTATTATTTGACCATGCTGGTCATTTACGAACATTTGAACATCTTGGCCATGTTCTGTTATAATCTCCACCCGGCACAGCCAGAAGAGGACTGGCCACCCCTCATAGCCTGGTTCCTCTCTAGGTTTCTTCCTAGGTTTTGGCCTTTCTAGGGAGTTTTTCCTAGCCGCCGTGCTTCTACACCTGCATTGCTTGCTGTTTGGGGTTTTAGGCAGGGTTTCTGTACAGCACTTCGAGATATTAGCTGATGTACGAAGGGCTATATAAAATAAACTTGATTTGATTTGATTTTGGGGCTAGCATTTGATGACAACCAAGCTCGCTGCCCAGACTTACATAATTAGAAAGAGGAGATTCTCATGATTAAAACAGCGTACGACTTGAAAATAAATTAAATATACACATTGCGATATATTTGGAGAAAGGGCCTATAATTCCCACATAAGAAACAATGGGACGACCTAAGAGATCCATGAGTAATTTTTTGTTGTTTAAATTTTAACTACCAACAACGTGAGCAGGTCTCACTGCCAACAATAGCGAAGCAGGCATTGTGACGTAGAACATTAAGCTGGGAATAAAATGTTCGGAAAGCGAGTTGGTGCCACGGTGCTCAATAGAACTAATGGGAGCTGGCAGGGTGAAAAATGCCCTAAAATAAGGCCTGTGATTGCTTCAAAACGACGGCAAGCAGCTGAGAAATATGGTCATATTATGAAACTGGGCTCCACGGCCGATGCAATGAACTAGTTTTTAATCAGAAAAAAGTGTTGTAATGTGTCCAGCCTAACATCACTCACCAGGGCCATGATGATCTGGAAGAGACTGCCGAATCGAGGCAAACATAAGAATCTTTGGATTAACTATCTAATGTTAGCTACATTTTATAATGAATAAATTGGCTAAAGTTGTTTAAATAGACAATTCTGTGAACTGTCTTGGGCAAGTTCTACATTGAAAATGCCTGTTATTTAGTTAGCTAGCTCATGGTTAGCTAGTTAGCAACATTAGCCTGGTTACATGACTACATTTACGTACAAAACAAGCTTTTTTTGGAGCCAATGGGTGTGCCTGAGTCTTATCACCTCTCAACTAAACTGAACAAAAATATAAACGCAACATGAAAGTTAGTGTTGGTCCCATGTTTCATGAGCTGAAATAAAGGATCCCAGAAATGTTCCATATGCACAAAAAGCTTATTTCTCTAAAATGTTGTGCAAAAATGTGTTTACATCCTTGTTAGTGAGCATTTATCCTTTGCCAAGATAATCCATTCACCTGACAGATGTGGCATATCAAGAAGCTGATTAAACAGCATGATCATTACACAGGTGCACCTTGTGCTGAGGAAAATAAAAGGGCACTCTAAAATGTCTCAAAAGGGCACACAATGATGTCTCAAGTTTTGAGGGCCCATGCAATTGGCATTATGACTGCAGCAGAGCTGTTGCCACAGAATTTAATGTTAATTTCTTTACTATAAGCCGCCTCCAATGTTGTTTTAGAGAATTTGGCAGTACGTCCAACCGGCCTCACAACCGCAGACCACGTGTAACCACGCCAGCCCAGGACCTCCACATCCGGGCTAACTCACCTGCGGGATCGTCTTGAGACCAGCCACCCAGACTGCTGATGAAACTGTTTGTTTGCACAACCCAAAAAACTGTCTCAGGGAAGGAAGCTCATCTGCGTGCTCGTCCTCCTCACCAGGGTCTTGACCTGACTGCAGTTCGGCATCGTACCCTTCAGTGGGTAAATGTTTACCTTCGATGGCGACTGGCACGCTGGAGAAGTGTCCTCTTCACGGATGAATCCTGGTTTCAACTGTACCGGGCAGATGGCAGACAGCGTGTATGGCATCATGTGGGCGAGCAGTTTGCTGATGTCAACGTTGTGAACAGAGTGTCCCATGTTGGCGGTGGGGTTATAGTATGAGCAGGCATAAGCTACAGGCAACGAACACAATTGCATTTTATCGATGGCAATTTGAATCCACAGAGATACTGTGATGAGATCTTGAGGCCCATTGTCATGCCATTTATCCACCGCCCTCACCTCATGTTTCAGCATGATAATGCATGGCCCCATGTCGCAAGGATCTGTACACAATTCCTGGAAGCTAAAAATGTCCCAGTTCTTCCATGGCCTGCATACTCACGAAACATGTCACCCATTGAGCTTGTTTGGGATGCTCTGGATCGACGTGTTCGACAACGTGTTCCAGTTCCCATCAATATCCAGCAACTTTGCACAGCCATTGAAGACGAGTGGAACAACATTCCACAGGCCATAATCAATAGCTTGATCAACTCTATGCAAAGGAGATGTGTCACGCTGTATGAGGCAAATGATGGTCACACCAGATACTGACTGGTTTTCTGATCCACGCCCCTACCTTTTTTTTGACCAGCAGATGCATATCTGTATTCCCAGTCATGTGAAATCCATAGATTAGGGCCTAATAAATGTATTTAAATTGACTGATTTCCTTCTATGAACTGTAACTCAGCAAAATCTTTGAAATTGTTGCATGTTGCTTTATATTTTTGTTCAATGTAGGTAAGCTCTTTCAACCTGAAACACAATTATGTATAAACGCATGCATCAGTCAACAAGTTCAACTCCAACTTGAGAGTGGAGCATGCATTTATATATAATTGTGTTTCAGGTTGAAAGTATTTTTATCATGAATGAATAAGCATATTTATTTGACAAGAATGCACCTATTCACCCATCAATTCGTCAAACACCTGAACTCAAACAATTACATTGTTTTAAGGAAATCAAAATTGTAAACAATGCATATACAGCTCTGGAAAAAATTAAGAGACCACTGCAAAATTATCAGTTTCTCTGGTTTTACTATTTATAGGTATGTGTTTGGGTAAAATGAAAATTTTTGTTTTATTCTATAAACTATTGACAACATTTCTCCCAAATTCCAAATAAAAATATATTGCATTTATTTGCAGAAAATGACAACTGGTCAAAATAACAAAAAAGATGCAGTGTTGTCAGACCTCGAATAATTCAAAGAAACTAAGTTCATATTCATTTTTAAACATCACAATACTAATGTTTTAACTTAGGAAGAGTTCAGAAATCAATATTTAGTGGAATAACCCTAATATTCAATCACAGCTTTTATGCGCCTTGGCATGCTCTCCACCATTCTTTCACATTCATGTTTGGTGACTTTATGCCACTCCTGGCGAAAATTCAAGCAGCTCGGCTTTGTTTGATGGCTTGTGACCATCCATCTTCCTCTTGATCACATTCCAGGTGTTTTCAATGGGTTTCAGGTCTGGAGATTGGGCTGGCCATGACAGGGTCTTGATCTGGTGGTCCTCCATCCACACCTTGATTGACCTGGCTGTGTGGCATGGAGCATTGTCCTGATGGAAAAAACAATCCTCGGAGTTGGGGAACATTGTCAGAGCAGAAGGAAGCAAGTTTTCAACCAGGACAACCTTGTTCGTGGCTTGATTCATGCGTCCTTCACAAAGACAAATCTGCCCGATTCCAGCCTTGCTGAAGCACCCCCAGATCATCACCGATACATTCTGCAATTAGTTAATTTGGCTTTGAATTTGCAACAGAACATGTCAACACGCTAGTTCAGAATTGCTTTAATACAGCAGTGCATTCTGACACCATGAATAGTTGGCAGAAATTATAAGGGATTAAAGAAAGACTTCCACCGGCTGAAGAAGAGGATCTAGTAAAATAAGGGTATGTTGCTAATATCATCTAGGTAGGTAGCTAGCTAGCTATATAGCTTCTTATTAAAAAAAAACTAGCATAGTATTCATGGCACATTATAAATATCTTTACTGCTACTAGGATAGTATTCTGTACAGGACACAATACCAAATGCATAAATAAGACATTAGTTAATATTATATTAGTTAAATATTAGTTAAATAAAATATGGAACAGTAAATTTAAAAAATGCAATATATCTTTCATTTTAGATCAAGGTAGAAAGTAGCTAGCTAGCTGACAGCAAAGGTGTCAGCTAGAGATGGTGTGCAGGAGGTTGCAGGGATTTGCAGTCTTACATGGTCTACTTTGATGCTAATTAGCATTTTCTAATCTTAAAGTAAATAGAGACGAATCTATAGATAAAAAAGTCACCTCGTCCAAGAGAGATTTACAAAGTTATCAAAAATTCACGCCAGGGTAAGTTACACGAAACACAGCCCTTATTTAAAAGTGTTTCTAAAATCCACATTGGATAAAATGAATGGTGAAAAAACAGTTGTAACCATTTCGGTGTTTAACCGCTATGTTTTATGGGTGTTATGTGAGGCTCATGTGGGGCTCAATTAGAGGCTCTCCCTTTTAAAACAATCAAAGTTGCTTCATCATTAATCTTCCAATTTCATGGCCCGCTTTGGCAATACTTCAACATTAAGTACCAATGTAGCCTTGTAACTATAGATTAATGGAGATGTTGAAAGATACCAATATGTGGTAGTGTGAGTGTGAGCGTGAGAGAAAATGTAGTATGTTTGAGAGCAAAAGAGAGACAGAGAAAGAGGGTGCGCAGAGGGACACAGGTGAGCTTTGATGTGTAAAGCGGTAGTTTTGATGGGAAGCAGCTACTCTTCCAGTGGAACAGAGGAATGTTCTAAAGACTGTAGAAAGAAGAGGCTGGTGCTTAAACACGGAACAAACTGCATAGGCTCAGACACACCCTAATGAAAGAATAATACTAACTAACCAATATAATAACTATTAACACAAACACACACAAAACACACCTAGACAACCACACACATGCACAGACAAACACACTTTATTCTTCGGTCTCTTCCTCTCCCTCTAGCACACCTAAAGTCCCTTCAGAAAGTAGTCATAACCCTTGACTTATTCAGCATTTTGTTGTGTTACAGCCTCAATTCAAAATGGATTAAATGTATTATTATTCTCACCCATCCACACACAATACCCCATAATGACGAAGTGAAAACATGTTTTAGAAATCTTTGCTAATTTCTTGAAAATGAAATACATAAATATCTAATTGACATAAGTATTCACAAGCCTGAGTCAATACATGTTAGAATCACTTTTGGCAGCGACTACAGCTGTGAGTATTTCTGGGTACGTCTCTAAGAGATTTGCACACCTGGATTGCACAATATTTGCCACATTATTATTTTTAAAATTCTTCAAGCTCTGTCAAGTTGGTTGTTCATCATTGCTAGACAGCCATTTTCTAGTCTTGCAAAAGATTTCCAAGCCGATTAAAATCAAAACTGTAAGTAGGCCACTCAGGAACATTCAATGTGATCTTGGTAAGCAACTCCAGTGTATATTTGGTCTTACCTTTTAGGTTATTGTCTTGCTGAAAGGTAAATTTGGAAAGCAGACTGAACCAGGTTTTCCTCTAGGATTTTGCCTCTGCTTAGCTCTATCCCTTTTCTTTTTATCCTAAAAACTCCCTAGTCCTTGCCAATGACAAGCATACACATAACATGATGCAGCCACCATGCTTGAAAATAAGAGTGGTACTCAGTGATGTCTTGTGTTGAATTTGCCCCAAACATAACGCTTTGTATTCAGGACATAATGTGTCACAGCTGTCGTCTAGTTGGAAATGACCGGACCAAGGTGCAGCGTGGTGAGTGTACATTTTCTTTTATTTAGAATGTCGCCAACAAAACAAGAAACAAAGAAACGACCGTGAAGCTTACTAGGGCTATAGTGCCACTAACAAAGTCAACTAACCACAAACACAAAAAGAAAAAATGCTGCCTAAGTATGATTCCCAATCAGAGACAACGATAGACAGCTGTCCCGGATTGAGAACCATACCCGGCCAAAACATAGAAATACAAAACATAGAAATAAAGAAACTAGAATGCCCACCCTAGTCACACCCTGGCCTAACCAAAATAGAGAATAAAAGCCTCTCTATGGCCTGGGCGTGACATAATGTTAATTCCTTTGCCACATTTTTTGCAGTTTTACTTAAGTGCCTTATTGCAATCAGGATGTATGTTATGGCATATTTTTTATTCCAACTTTTCACTCTGTCATTTAGGTTAGTATTACGGAGTAACTACAACGCTGTTGATCCATCCTCAGTGTTCTCCTATCACAGCCATTAAACTCTAACTGTTTTAACAGTGACCGTATTTCCGCCACACCGGCGGTCACGAGTCATGATGGCAGTCAAATTCCAGGTGACCGTTTAGTAACGGTAATCAGGCTTCTCCAAGCTCTAATGCTGCTGATGGCCATTATACCAAACTTGCTAACTGCCTGGTACTTAGCACTCTATTGTCCCTCTAATGACTCTGACATCAATACAAATGTAATCGAAAATCGAATCAAGCTCATGTTGCGCAACATTTCTATAGGCTATGCAATTGCGTGAGAAAACAGAGTGATGGCCTCTATTAAAAAGAGGAAGATCCCATCAGCTTTCTATAGGCTAGGCCTACTATATTTATTTATCAACTTTCCTAATATTAAGCAGATTGCTTCTCTTTACAACAGGAGTATAGACTACCTGGCTGGCATGAAAAGGAACCACGGGAAAAGCGTCCTCCATTCGCTATTGAAGTGCATAGATTACTTTTTTTTTGGCAACTTTTTCAAATCATAGTCGCACACCTCATGTAGCCTAGCCCATAGGCCTATATGTTTTGATAAGATTTGTATCAGAACTAAAGTGGCCAAATAACTACTTAAAATGAATCACATTAATCTGCTTTACAAAGGGTGAGGAAGACAACGGTGCATTTTTATGGTGAAAATTATAATAAAAGCATTACATGCACAGTCGCATTTGTGGTCACTTTTGAGAATGGTGTTTTCCTGCTAATGGAACATTTGCGCTTATAGCCCATTGCCGTGTGCGCATTGCTGCGCTTATAATGTGAAGCCCTTTTAAGCTAAACATTCTCATCTGTTGCGTCAGGCTCGTTGCTTAAAACGGGGTTTTAATGCTAGTGGTTGTATTCATTTGGGATCTATCGCATCCCATAACTGTCCCAGACTTTGTTTGGAATATTTATTTCTCACACGGAATAGAATAGGTCAACTTTTGTACTATGGGGGATAGTAGATTGACATAGGCTACTGCTTTTGCTGTTCGTTAGGCCTACTCATCTTGTTGGCTGACGAAAAGTAAATGTGGACAGTTCTTCCAATATCTTCAATATGCGCCTCGGAAATGGATAAGGACGTGCGCAGTTGCGCCCCCGATGTGTCTGTCTTCACTTGTAGCCTGTGAAAAAGACCCGATCACATGACGGAGAGCCATGTGAGTGAGAGGTGCTTTGGCACACACCCGGGAGAAGGGAATTATATTCTTATATTCAGCCCAAGGGCACAATGGCTACTAGCTGCAAAGGGCATGGATTCTTCTAGGGGACATTACGGCCACACAGAGGGGATGCAGCCGGGAAATTCGAGGCATTATCAAGTGCTTGTCAAATTGTGAATGAGAGACTGATGAAGTGTGTACAGCCTGCGCAAAAAAACAAAGCAGAGCTCATGCCTTTCATGTGACTTTTTTCAAATCATCATTAGAGTTGCATGCAGCCTTAAAATGTATTACAAATCAAAACATATAGACCAACATTTGTATCACGACTAAAGTTACATAAATAACTCTAAATTAAGCATATAGGAGTACCTGTTTCTTTGTTAACGCTCAACACAGAATAGCCGGATGTGCGCACTCCCTCAAATCGTTTGGAGAAAATATCCTTTCTATTTTATTCAGCTATGTTCAAAAGTATTCTTCATACTATAAAATAATGCCACGGAATTCTAAGCAAATCTTGTCTGCTAAATGAACTATGAACTAGCACACAGTCATATGGCATAGCCAGATCAGGACCTAACATAAGGATAACTCAGAGTATGCTATTCTGTTCTTCTGAAATAGACTACATTTTCTTCATATCATGTTTCTTTAGACCTGTCTAAAATAAATAATGGATTTATTGTGATAGTGTAGACTATATTAGATGGATTTATTAGACTTTTTAAAATGTAGATGTTCCAAAGGTCTGCATCAGTGGCTTGTAGGCTATGGGTGGAAGCCAGGAGATGCTAAATGTGTTTATGTTAATTAACGGTCAATTACCGTGAGACCGGCAGTGATTTGTTTGACAATCACCAGCTGACAAAATTTCATGACAGCCACAGCCCTAGTCTCATGGTGAAATCCCTGAGCAGTTTCCATCCTCTCCAGCAAATGTTAGGAAGGATGCTTGTATCTTTGTAATGACAGGTGTATTGATACACCATCCTAAATGTAATTAATAACTTCACCATGCTCAAAGGGGTATTAAATGTCTGCTTTTTCTTACCCATCTACCAATACATGAACTTCTTTGCGAGGCATTGGAAAACCTCCATGTCTTTGTGGTTGAACCTGTGTTTGAAATTCACTGCTCGACTGAGGGACATTACAGATAATTGTGTGTTAAATACTATTATTGCACAGAGTGTGTCAACGCAACTTATTATATGACTTGTTAAGCACATTTTTACTCCTGAACTTATTTTGGCTTGCCATAACAAAGGGTTGAATACTTATTGACTCAAGATATTTCAGCTTTTCATTTTTAAATAATTGTGTAAAAATGTCTAAAAACATAATTCCACTTTGACATTTTGGGCTATTGTGTTTAGGCCAGTGACACAAAATCAAAATTTAATACATTTTAAATTCAGGTTGTAACACCAAAATGTGACCCGTTCCAGGAAGCTAGGCGTATGTCACACATCACTACTTCACAGGAGAGGCATTTGAACATTTTGGCAGAAATTCCTTCTGGAACAAGAACTGTGAACTTTAATGTGCCTTAATAACAAACTTGCATGCCATCTGTAAATATGAATAAAATTGTTAAGCTACAGAAAAAGTCAGGAACCTTCCTGCTAGCCATGATTGATTGAGATAATGGATTGGCTGGACATGCCGAGAGATGAGTTCGGATAGGTCTGCCATGTCGCATGCTTCTGTCTATAACATGAGCTGCTCAGTATGTGTAGATAATCCATTCTACCGTAGATGTTTTGAAAGATATCCCGAAGAACTGCAAAAGTGTTGCTACTGCTCACAACTGAATTTAAAAGGCACTATCAACAAAGATTTTGTGGGAAAAGTTCTGATGGACTATTCTGGAGGACGATTGTGCAATGCTGACTCTCTCTGGCTCTGAAAATGAACTAGACATTGTAGAGTCTTCTGATGAAAGTGATGGGGAAGATACGGCGATCATCAGTGCTGTTGTCACGGAAGAAGTTGACAGAGTTTTGAAAGTGGAATGTCCGGTGGAAGCAGAGTATGGTTGCAAATGCGGTGGGAGTCGAAAAAAGAACAAGGATGGCTAGACAGGATTACATCTTCAAACTAAGGGCAACCATGGCATCCATGACAGAGAGGGCGAAGCATTCATTCATGTGTACGGGTATAAGTCTAGCTACATTTTCAGCTATTTTAAGTTTGACATTTTGTCAGAAAGTCATTTTCATTGCAAGTTAAAGCATACTGTTAGCTAACTAGCTAACGTTAGCTGGCTGGCTCGCTAGCTAACGTTAGCTAGCTGGCTCGCTAGCTAACATTATGTGTATGAGCTGTGTAGTAATATTATTTGCATTTCATTTGCTAGTGTTAGCTAGTTAGCTAGCTGACATTGATCATAGTTGGTTAGCTAAGGGCAACCAGGGAGAGGGAGAAGCGTTCATCCATGTATACTGGTAAAAGTCTAGCTACATTTTCAGATATTATGGTGCTTTCAAGACAACTGGGAACTCAGCAAAATACGAGGTCAAATCATGACATCAGTGATATTCAGGTCGGAAAGTGGGAGCTCTAGAATGAGGCCCGAGTTCCCGAGTTGGAATTCCAAGTTAGATGACAGTTCAAAACAACTTTTCCCAGTCAGGGCTCATTTTTGGCCAAGTTCCCAGTTGTCTTGAATGCGGAATATTACATTTCTAATTTTGTCAGAAAGCCATTTGCATTGCAAGTTAAAGCGTACTGTTAGCTAGCTAGCTAAGGTTAGCTGGCTGGCTCGCTAGCTAACGTTACGTGTATGAGCTGTTTCTTATCTCAGAAAACTATTTGCATTTCTAGTTATAGCCTAATGTTAGCTAGCTAGCTAACACTGAACCTAGTTGGTTAGGTTTAGCTACCTGCAGATTCATGCATTGTGCATGGTACACTACATGACACCTGCTCATTCCAAAATCATGGGCATTATTGTGTTTGTACCCCCTTTTCTGCTATAGCAGCCTCCACTCTTCTGGGAAGGCTTTCCACTAGATGTTGCAACATTGCTGCGGGGACTTTCTTCCATTCAGCCACAAGAGCATTAGTGATGTCAGGCACTGATGTTGGGAGATTAGGCCTAGCTCGCTGTCGGCGTTCCAATTAATCCCAAAGCTGTTTGATGGAGTTATGGTCAGGGCTCTGTGCAGACCAGTCAAGTTCTTCCACACCGATCTCGACAAACCATTCCTGTATGGACCTCACTTTGTGCACGGGGGCATTGTCATGCTGAAACAGGAAAGGGCATTCCCCAAACTGTTGCCACAAAGTTGGAAGCATAGAATGGTCTAGAATGTCATTGTATGCTGTAGCGTTAAGATTTCTCTTCACTGGAACTAAGGGGCCTAGCCCGAACTATGAAAAACAGCCACAGACCATTATTTCTCCTCCACCGAACTTTACAGTTGGTAATATGCATTTGAGCAGGTAGCGTTCTCCTGGCATCTGCAAAACCCAGATTCGTCAGTCGGACTGCCAGATGGTGAAGCGTGATTCATCACTCCAGAGAACGCGTCTCCACTGCTCCAGAGTCCAATGGCGGCGAGCTTTACACCACTCCAGCCGACGCGTGGCATTGTGCATGGTGATCTTAGGCTTGTGTGCAGCTGCTCGGCCATGGAAACCCATTTCATGAAGCTCCCGACGAACAGTTCTTGTGGTGACATTGCTTCCAGAGGCAGTTTGGAACTCGATAGTTGGTGTTGCAACCGAGGACAGACAAATTTGACGTGTTACGCACTTCAGCGGTCCCATTCTGTGAGCTTGTGTGGCCTACCACTTCGCAGCTGAGCCGTTGTTGCTCCTAGACGTTTCCACTTCACAATAACAGCACTTACAGTTGACCGGTGCAGCTCTGGCAGGGCAGAAATTTGATTAACTGACTTGTTGGAAAGGTGGCATCCTATGACAGTGCCACATTGAAAGCCACTGAGCTCTTCAGTAAGGCCACTCTACTGCCAATGTTAGTCTATTGAGATTGCATGGCTGTGTGTGCTCAATTTTATACACCTGTCAACAACGGGTGTGACTGAAATAGCTGAATCCACTAATTTGAAGGAGTGTCCACATACTTTTGTATATATAGTGTAGTATGGGTTGGGATTACAGGTCTAAACTGTAGTGTTTACACCTTCGGTATCCTGTGCATGTGACAAATAAACTTAGATTTTATTTGATATAGTGTGTGTTTACCAGAGACGGTAATGTGAAGAACAACATGACCTGCACCAAAGTCAGATTAGGATATAGGCCAAGGACTAGATAAAGACGATTTTTACTATTACTTTCAGCACTTTTAGTCTTAATCTTTGATTGTTTACTACACTACTTTACTCTGTTTAGCACATGGCCTCAAATGTGAATCCTAAAAGAGATGGGTGGGGCTAAGGCTTAAGAGAGTGTGAGCAATGCTGAATGGGTGTAGACAATGAAGAGCAGTAGGTGTACCAAAACATTCACGGGCCAAGTTTATCAACTTTCAAAGCAGAATTACTTTCCCATTGTTCCTTAACTGCAATGTTTGATATAATATTTTCTAGCTCTGAGTCTATACTTTCATCCAATGTAAAAAACACAATTTAAAATGTTGCTACATACGACTGAATCAAGGTGTTGGGTCACAAATGTGGAAAAAGTCAAGTGGTGTGAATACTTTCTGAAAGCACTGTACACAAGCTTCATGTCTTCCCTTCAATCACTGCTTGTTTTCTTAGGACACACACACGACCAGTCCCTGTGGCCGGGTCAGAAGAGTCCTTGAACCTGCAACAGCATCTGGCTGTACTGTGCTGGACAGAGGATGGACGAACGGAGTGGACTTAAGATGTCCCAGTGAAAAGGGCTGATTTCTAAAGACCTGAGCTCTAAATGTGACAGAGCAGGAATGTTAATGTTTTACAGATGCACCAGAGCTGCAGCCAACAGGACACGTACATTTCACTTGGGTGTATGTTCAGTCTGTTTCGTGAAATAAAACACGCACGCATGCACACGTACGTACTGTTTACTGAAGTCAACTCCTGAAGTCAAACTCCTGAGACAGTGAAACATTTGTAAAGAACACACAAGCTCAGAGAGGTACAGCTTTACCCAGGAACTAAGGAAACCAAATGGTTTTCCGAAATGGGAACAATTTGTCAACGACTAAACCATCCAGCATTAGTTGTTTTATAGATATATTACCTTCCTTTTTTATTGTTGCTGAGTTGAGAAATGAAAGGAGTAGGAAAGAGAGAAGGAAAGTTAACAGAAGTTTCTGGGAACAGCATGGAACGTTGGTCAGGGTCTTTCAGCCCGCCCTAACACACTCTGTAACGAGGTCCAATGCACCGACAGGCCACGCAGTGCCAGGCCAGACCCAGTGCACTGTTAGACAGCAGGTGTTCCTCTGGTCGTAAAACATTAGTGTACAGGCCACCTGGCCATGGAGCGTGTGGAGGGCCTTGTGCAGCCCATTGCAGCCGCTGCTGTTAAGTGACAGAGTGTGGGTTAAGGGCTGCACTAAAGCTCTCCTCGCGTACCTCTCTCGCACCTCATAAGAGAGAAGTAGCCTGGGGACTGCTCAGGCTCCATTGATATGCCCAAACTCCCTGCTATAGGCCTGCCCATGGATTTTCTGACTAGGAAAGAGGAGGGAGCTGGAGACTGGGAAAGATGGAGTTGACCTAAGGGCTCACTCTCCAGTCTCCATGGTGTATGATGTGGTGTCTACGTGTGTCAGCTGTCTCTGCTGGTAAGTGACATCAGGTGGAAAGTACAGTTATGGAAAGCTGGAACAGAGAACGTATGTGTGGATGACAGGTAGATTTGTGACGACACACTTATGGTGAAGGTCATAATTTAATGAATAATCCTGATCACAGAGAAAGGTAATGAGAGGTCAACATTTTTCTTGCTCTATAGAAACACCTTCATTATCAAGATGAAAGACAAAAGCAGATTAAAATGTTTCAATATGTATTAATTTATGTATTCATTTGTAGATGTAATATTCCCATCAGGCTGATGAAAATGATCCAGTTTGTAAAATTTGCCAGAGCCCACCCAAACAGTTAACAAGCCATCAATATTCTCCATTACACTATTAGACTCCATTACACTATATAGGGTGTGTACATTGTATATAGAACCTCTAGAGCAGGGGTCAAACATGAGGCTCAGGGGATATTTTAGGACCCCACTTGTTTAAACTGCTTGTTAATGCAGTCAAGGCAATTGCCAGATTACAAGTAAGTATATAGGCTACATAAGTGTGTAACAATGTACTTTTTTGTCGTCACCAATATGCAGCCCTCCTGAAATTTGGCTTTACAGAAATGGCCCCATTGGCAAAATTACTTTGACACTCCTGCTGTGAGGCACTGAACAGCTACAGAGCTGCATTAATGATACACATATCTCCATTAAAAGCCATTCAAAACATTTCTATCCATGTCCAACCCATGTCTCCAGTCACTCAACATTTGAGGCGTGGTACACAACCTTGGCCATTACTCTCTTAGCTTCAGCATCCACCCCAAAACAGTGACAAAGACTTCATAGGGCTACTACGGTACTGATGATAACTCAGTCCCATAGGAAAGTACATTTCCATTTCTAACTACCGCCTCACATTCCCATGTGAAAGATGTTCTGAGCCTGGTGGAGATGTATAGCCTGGCTTTGCGATGTCAAAACCATGAATAATGGGTGTGATAAAATGTTGCCATTCAACAGAAACAGCTGGGGCAGTTTGAGCACCTAGGAAAAAGTGAGATTTTAAGGGCCTCCCAGATCTGACGTCTTTCCAGAGGCTTGTGTTTGGAGGCCTTGTCACCATTTGTCATCACACCATAGCTTCTATAAGAAATTCTGAAGATTCATTTTTCCCATCATTATACATGTTAACTAATATTTGTTACTCGTTTCAGGAAACTAGGCGCATGTCTCGGGTCACTACTTCACAGGAGAGACATTTAAACAAACTTTGTTTAAATTAAAATACGTTTTTTTGGCAAAGATGCCTTCTGGAACATGTGAAGTTTCATGTGCCTTAATAACAGACGTGTATGCCATCTGTAAATACAAATAAAATTGTTAAATTACGAGCCTAGTTGGTTTAGCCACAGAAATAGTCAGCAACCTTCCCGCTAGCCATGATAAGCTGAGATAATGAGCGGGCTGGACATGCCGAGAGATGAGTTCGGATTGGTCTGCCATATAGCACATTTCTGTCTATTTGAGCTGATCAGTATGTGTACAGTAGGTAATCCTGTCTAACACAGCTTAAAAAAAAATGTATCACGTAGTAGAACTGCATAAGTGTTGTTCTCTACTTTCTGGAGGACCGAGGTTTGAAATCAGTGGAGTTATAGTATAATAGCTAAGGAGATGGAGAAAACACCTGTATCCGGATTACATCTTCAAACTAAGGGCAACCATGAAATCTGTGACAGGGAGAGGCATACATCCATGATATTACACTTTTCTAAAGTAATTTTCATTTCAAGTTAAAGTGTACTGTTAGCTAGCAAGCTAACGTTAGCTGGCTGGCTCGCTAGCTAACGTTACGTGTATGATCTTATTATTCGTATCTCAGAGCCATTTGCTTTGCTAGTTATAGCCTAATGTTAGCTAGCTAACATTGAACCTGGTTGGTTAGCTACCTGCAGATTCATGCAGGGTAGAACATCATGAGTTGGGATTATGGTTCATTGTTTACCTAGCTAGCTAGCTACATGTCTTAACAAAAGACTCCACTATACAAGTAACCATTTCAATAGAATGTCACCGCGACAACTGTTGATAGACGTAGCTGGTAAATTCGCTCTGGCTACCTACTCCGATTTCAGAGCACTCTCGCCTGAGTGTGCCAGAGCGCAAAATAACTGACACATTTACGAACGCTCAACACCTGTTGAATATGGCTGGTGTCAGTAAACTTTGGCAAAAAAGCATAAATTGTTGCCAGCAGCACAGTTGGAGTCACCAAAGCTCTGGATAACATAAAAACAGCCTAACCAGCTCTGCTAGGGCGAGTAAAATGGTCAGTGAACGGTTCTCTCACGTTAGCCAGTTAGCTTGAGTGCTTGACTGTTGTTGTTAGGACAGAACGCTCGGATCAAAACATTCAAAGGCCATTTTCTCAAAAGTGAAGTTACAAGTTTATCAACTTTCAAAGGAGAATTACTTTCCCATTGTTCTTCAAATGCAGTGTATGATATACCATTTTGTAGCTCTGTGTCTCTGCTTTTATCCAACGTAAAAAACACAATATCAAATTTTGCTACATAAGACTGAATCAAGGCGGTGGGTCACATTTATCATAACACAAGATTTATCATGTTAGGCTATCACAGGGATTCACAACCTTTTTCACATCAAGTAATTTGACTGCCATTTGAGAATGGCCTGAGACTGCTTGTTAATGTGTTAATGTGTAACGTCCTGAACTAAACTAGACACATTCATGGGGAAGTGTAGGCTACTGGCTGTTGTTATAATATTTATGATATTAGTGGTTATCGAGTTTGTGGCAGCTCAATTCTATGTGGCTATGGCTGGGTCGTGATAGCAGTCTCTCCTTATGGCGGGATGCGCTGTGGTCCCAATATTATAGTGTCGGGTGCAGGTCGGGGGAACTACTAAGCTATATGGAATTGTTTTAAGAAGGTCATACCAGATTAGAATTGTAAGACCCCTTGAAGTATCAATAAAACATATGAAAATAATATTTTTGCCATTACTGCTATTAGCCCACTACAGTGCCTTGCAAAAGTATTCACCCCCCTTGGCGTTTTTCCTATTTTGTTGCATTACAACCTGTCATTTAAATGGAATGGATTTTTATTTGGATTTCATGTAATAGACATACACAAAATAGTTCAAATTGTTGAAGTGAAATGAAAAAAAGAACTTGTTTCAAAAAATAATAATATATAAACAGAAAAGTGGTGCGTGCGTATATATTCACCCCCTTTGCTATGAAGCCCCTAAATAAGATCTGGTGCAACCAATTACCTTCAGAAGTCACATAATTAGTTAAATAAAGTCCACCTGTGTGCAATCTAAGTGTCACATGATCTGTCACATGATCTCAGTATATATACACCTGTTCTGAAAGGCCCCAGAGTCTGCAACGTCACTAAGCAAAGGGGCACCACCAAGCAGGTGGCACTATGAAGAACAAGGAGCTCTCCAAACAGGTTAGGAAAAAATAAGCAAACATGTTTGGTGTTCGCCAAAAGGCATGTGGGAGACTCCCCAAACATATGGCCATCAAGGAAAATGCTATGTCTGGTGCAAACCCAACACCTCCCATCACCCCGAGAACACCATCCCCACAATGAAGCATGGTGGTGGCAGCATCATGCTGTGGGGATGTTTTTCATTGGCAGGGACTGGGAAAATGGTCAGAATTGAAGGAACGATGGATGGCACAAAATACAGGGAAATTCTTGAGGGATTTTTTTTTTCAGTCTTCCAGAGATTTGAGACTGCGACAGCGGTTCACCTTCCAGAAGGTCAATGACCCTAAGCATACTGCTAAAGCAACACTCAAGTGGTTTAAGGGGAAACATTTAAATGTCTTGGAATAACCTAGTCAAAGTCCAGACCTCAATCCAATTGAGATTGCTGTACACCAGCAGAACACATTCAACTTGAAGGAGCTGGAGCAGTTTTGCCTTGAAGAATGGGCAACATTCCCAGTGGCTAGATGTGCCAAGCTTATAGAGACATACCCCAAGAGACTTGCAGCTGTAATTGCTGCAAAAGGTGTCTCTACAAAGTATTGACTTTGAGGGGAGGAATAGTTATGCACGCTCAAGTTATCTATATATTTTTTTGTCTTATTTCTTGTTTGTTTCACAATAAAAAATATTTTGCATCTTCAAAGTGGTAGGCATGTTGTGTAAATCAAATGACACAAACCCCCAAAAAATCTATTTTAATTCCAGGTTGAAAGGCAACAAAATAGGAAAAAAGCCAAGGGGGGTGAATACTTTCTCAAGCCAGGAAACATTTGTTATTTTTTTGGACATGTATTTAACCCTTTATTTTTTACTGTCTAAGCCCCGTCTAAGCCAGGGGAGGGGGGGGGGGGGGGGGGTCTACTAAGCTATATGGTATTGTTTTAAGAAGGTCATACCAAGGACATTTTTGCTATTTGATTTAGAATTTTAAGACCCCTTGATGTATATATAATGTTTACATACCCTACATTACTCATCTTCATATGTATATGATATACTGTACTCTATATCATCTACTGCATCTTGCCATCTTTTGAGTAATACATGTATCACTAGCCACTTTAAACTATGCCACTTTATGTTTACATACCCTACATTACTCATCTCATATGTATATACTGTACTCTATACCATCTACTGCATCTTGCCTATGCCGTTCTGTACCATCACTCATTCATATATCTTATGTACATATTCTTTATCCCTTTACACTTGTGTGTATATGATAGATAGTTGTGGAATTGTTAGGTTTAGATTACTTGTTGGTTATTACTGCACTTGTCGGAACTAGAAGCACAAGCATTTCGCTACACTCGCATTAACATCTGCTAACCATGTGTATGTGACAAATAAAATTTGATTTGATTTGATTTGTATAAGTATATAAGAAAGATCAGGAAACATTTACAAAATGTTTTGTCTTTAACCCCTTATTTTTTCCACTAAATACACATTCAATTTTTTCAGCTGGTACCGGGGGACCTTCAGATGAGTCTTGAGGCCTGGGGAATCCTAGAGCTTGTACAGTACCAGTCAAAAGTTTGGACACACCTACTCATTCAAGGATTTTTTAAAAACTATTTTCTACATTGTAGAATAATAGTGAAGACATCAACACTATGAAAAACACATACTGTATGGAATCATGTAGTAACCAAAAAAGTGCTAAACAAATCAAAATATATTTATATTTGAGATTCTTTGCTTTGATGACAGCTTTGCACACTCTTGGCATTCTCTCAACCAGCTTAACTTGTTTGGGTAGGGGCAGCATTTTCACTTTTGGATGAATAGCAATGCCCAGAGTGAACTGCCTCCTACTCATCCCAGATGCTAATATATGCATCTTATGATTAGTATTGGATAGAAAACACTCTGAAGTTTCTAAAAACTGTTTGAATGATGTCTGTGAGTATAACATAAACTCATATGGCAGGCAAAACCTGAGAAAAATCCAACAGGGAGTGGGAAATCTGAGGTTTGTAGTTTTTGAACTCACCCTATCGAATACACAGTGGGATATGGGTTATTTTTCACTTCCCGAGGCTTCACTAGATGTCAACCGTCTTTAGAATGTGGTTTCAGGCTGCTCATGTGAAGGGGGGCCGGATGGGAGATGTTTTACTAAGGGGTCTGCCTACAGCCTTGTTCTCAGTCATGCGCTTTCACTTGAGAGGTTGCTCTCGTTCCAGTGCAATTCTACAGACAATGGAATTCTCCGGTTGGAACAGTATTGAACTTTTATGATAAAAACATCCTAAAGATTGATTCTATACTTAGGTTGACAAGTTTCTTCGACCTGTAATATAACTTTTTGAACGTTTTGTCCAAATGGACCAGATCGCGCTTTTGGATTGTTTACCAAACTCCCTAATTCTAAATAAATGGACATAAATGATGGACATTATCGAACAAAACAAGCATTTATTGTGGAACTGCGATTCCTGGGAGTGCATTCTGATGAAGATCATCAAAGGTAAGTGAATATTTATATATGAATAATGTTGACTACCCAACATGGCGGAGATTTCTCTGGCTGTTTTGGGCTCTGAGCGCCGTTCTCAGATTATGCTTTTTCCGTAAAGTTTTTTTGAAATCTGACACAGCGGTTGCATTAAGGAGAAGTGTATCTAAAGTTTCATGTATAATAGCTGTATTTTCATCAACATTTATTATGAGTATTTCTGTGAATTCATGTGGCTCTCTGCAATATCACTGCATGTTTTGGAACTACTGAATTTAACACGCCAATATAAAATACGATTTTTGGATATAAATATGAACTTTACCGAACAAAACATACATGTATTGTGTAACATGAAGTCCTATGAGTGTCATCTGATGAAGATCATCAAAGGTTAGTGATTCATTTTATCTCTATTTGTGCTTTTTGTGACTCCTCTCTTTGGTGGGAAAAATGGCTGGGTTTATCTGTGACTTGGTGGTGACCTAACATAATCGTTTGTGAAGCTTTCGCTGTAAAGCATTTTTGAAATCAGACACTGTGGCTGGATTAACGAGAATGTTATCTTTAAAATGGTGCCTAATACTTGTATGTTTGATAAATTTGATTTACGAGATTTCTGGGGGGATTTATTTGGCGCCCTGCAATTTTATTGGCTGTTGGCGAGGGGTTCCGCTAGCTAGACAGGTTAATGAGGAATGCTTTTCCAACAGTCTTGAAGGAGTTCCCAAATATGCCTATCCAACTCATCCCAAACCATCTCAATTGGGTTGAGGTCGGGTGATTGTGGAGGTCAGATCATCTGATGCAGCACTCCATCACTCTCCCTCTTGGTCAAATAGCCCTTGCACAGCCTGGAGTTGTGGTTTGGGTCATTGTCCCATTGAAAAATAAATGATAGTCCCACTAAGCGCAAACCAGATGTGATGGCGTATCGTTGCAGAATGCTGTGGTAGCCATGCTGGTTAAGTGTGCCTTGAATTCTAAATAAATCACTGACAGTGTCACCAGCAAAGCACCCCCACACATCACACCTCCTCCTCAATGCCTCACGGTGGGAACCACACATGTGGAGATCATCCGTTTACCTACTCTGCATCTCAAAGACACGGTGGTTGGAACCAAAAATTAAACATTTGGACTCATCAGACCAAAGGACAGATTTACACCAGTCTAATGTCCATTGCTCATGTTTCTTGCACCAAGCAAGACTCTTCTTCTTATTGGTGTCCTTTAGTAGTGGGTTCTTTGCAGAAATTCAACCAGGCCTGATTCACGCAGTCTCCTCTGAACAGTTGATGATGAGCTGTGTCTGTTACTTGAACTCTGTGAAGCATTTATTTGGGCTGCAATCTGAAGTGCAATTAACTCTAATGAACTTATCCTCTGCAGCAGAGGTAACTCTGGGTCTTCTTTTCCTGTGGCGGTCCTCATGTGAGCCAGTTTCATCATAGCGCTTGATGGTTTTTACGACTGCACTTGAAGAAACTTTCAAAGTTCTTGAAATATTTTGTATTGACGGACTTTCATGTCTTAGCGTAATGATGGACTGTCCTTTCTCTTTGCTTATTTGAGCTAATCTTGCCATAATATGGACTTGGTCTTTTACCAAATAGGGCTATCTTCTGTATACCACCCCTACCATGTCAAAACACAACTGATTGGCTCAAACGCATTAAGGAAATAAATTCCACAAATTAACTTCTAATGGGGACACCTGTTAATTGAAATGCATTCCAGGTGACTACCTCATGAAGCTGGTTGAGAGAATGCCAAGAGTGTGCAAAGCTGTTTTATGAAAATACCAATTTTCAGGATGTTTAGCTCTGTCACTATTCACTGCAAAAGTGGCAATGTTACATACATGTGGTGGATTGAGACGCATCCAATGCAAAAATAAACAGATCTCTCTAGTTTAAACTGACGGATTCCTTGGGGATTTTTGTATTATGCTAATTAGATCAGGGGGTTTTAATGCCCCCCTAGCAGTAAAGGTTTTCTATAAGCAATGTGGTTAATAACATCATTATTGTTATTCATTATTCACTGTATATTTATTCCTTGTGTCATAATTTATATTTTTTATTTTATCTTTAACTCTGCATTGTTGGAAAAGGACCCGTAAGTAAGCATTTCACTGTTAGTCTACATCTGTTATTTACGAAGCATTAGACAAATACAATTTGATTACATTTTTGATTTAAGAGGCTGTAAAATATAAAAAGTTTCTTTAAGAGGAAACTCTACACTGCAGTTAGAAACGTTGATTACACGCTGGATTTTTTGTCTTTGCCTTTTTCATGCCGTCGTTCAAAGAAGGGTGCTAAAAGAGAGTGAATGTGGACCAGCAGACCAGCCTCAGGTCAGGGCCAGCACTGAAGAGAAAAGGATGTTTCATATTGTGTGGACCGGAGTATCAACTTCCTCGTAACTGGATCCTCACTTCACCAGAACTTGGGAATCTTGCCTGTTTCTGGAAATGTATGACTTTAGTATTCTGATTCAAGTCATCAGGAAAGGTATTATTAAAGAGGGAAGCAGTAGCTTCCTAATTTTGTGCTTTGGGGACTGGCAGAATGTTCCTGGCAGAATGGGTGTTCTATGTGGAGGATGAGGGTTTCAGTAGGTATCTCAGATTGGGTGGAGTGAGGCCTAAGGGTGAGGGTTTTATAAATAAGCATCAACCAGTTGGTCTTGCGCCACGTTTACAGAGATGGACCGTTTACAGAGGAGTATAGAGTGCATTGATGTGTCCTATAAGGAGCATTGGTGGCAAATCTGATGGACGAATAGTAAAGAACATCTGGCCGCTCAAGAGCACCCTTACCTGCCGATCTATGAATTACGTCTACGTAATCTAGCATGGGTAGGATGGTCATCTGAATTAGGATTAGTTTGGCAGCTGTGGTGAAAGAGGAGCGATTACGATAGAGGAAACCAAGTCTATACTCCCAAGTTCTTGTATGAGGTGAGGGGGGCATTCTTCTTACCGAACCACATGACCTTTGTTTTGGAGGTGTTCAGAACAAGGTTAAGATACAGAAGATGAAACTGAAGGCTGTTGTGTCAGTTACCCTGCTTGACAACACATAGGCTCTATAGGCTAGATGCCATACATATTCTTCCTCTAGACATAAACAACCTGGTCCAGATATCCAACAATCACTTTTCCACTCTGTCTTTATTTCTCTGCCAATCTGCTTCTGTCTGTCTGGCCTGATAATGATCCCCTGGAGATTAACATAAACAAGTCAGCGGTGGTTACCAGTGAAATCACTGTTTTGGCATATCATATCCAATGTTCTTCCAAACAGTGCTAAATATACAATCACAACGTAGCCTACTAAAAAGTACTGTTTATCGGGCGGCGCACAATTGGCCCAGCGTCGTCCGGGTTAGGGTTTGGCCGGGGTAGGCCGTCATTGTAAATAAGAATTTGTTCTTAACTGACTTGCCTAGCTAAATAAAGTTTCAATAAATAAAATAAAATACAATTAGTGTAGACAGAATTTAGAATGTATCTATATACTGTAAGCACAAACTCAGAACACATAGTATTGATCTATTGCAGTTAATAGCCAACATAGACAGACTCAAATATAAACTTCCCTGAACTGCGTGCGACCATTGTTTTCATAGCTTCCAGCACCCCCTGTTGCAGTGGGTTGTGAGGCTACATTCCTGCGGCATATTTCTCCTGACCCCTCAGGCTATCAGCTCTTCATGCCTGCACTCCAGCAGTGTTCCAGCTATCCCCTACTACTGGACCCCAATGTCTGCTTCTGAAGTTTGGGCAACAAAAACCCCAGTAGTATTTGCACAGTAGCATAAACATTAGACATGGGGGCAGGCAGCAAACAAATGCATAAATGTTCAACATGCTGGTTTGAATCTAGCCTTCCCCTGCCATTCAAAGATGGCGTCTCAATAGTGTAGTCTCCCACTTAAGACCACTCTTGGCAGCTGTGCTCTTAATCTTGGCCTTAGACAATGATCTCGGGGGAGACAGATGTCAATGTATATCATAGATCATTGTCTTCTGACAGGTGACGTCATTCTAATGTGAATCACAGCATTTACTCAGTGATGGGCAGCCAGAAAGCTCCAGCATAAGCCTCACTCAAGCCACACTCCATTGAACCAAAGTGCCATTGTGGAAACAGTGTGAGGATTTCCATTTTAAATAAGACAAACTTGGCTCCTTGTAGCCTGCTGTGCTGTGCCCAGTATCAGGGTATCACCCTCTCCATTACTACAACAAGCCTTGTGGTGAAAGGCGGTAGGAAGAGAGAGCTGCCACGCTAAACATATTTTGAGGCAGCTGGTTTCCTTAAAGTCATATTGGATGTATACAACATGATCTGATGGCTATCTCGCGCCAACATGGTCTAACCTATCATTTCACATTAATTGGATTCCAGTTAGAACTGCCAGCCCCAAAGCTGAAAATGATTTAGAACGCTCCTCTGACCAGAGAATCCCCAGAGACACCTTTCTTACATACTAACTGTATGAGCAAGATGGAAAGCCATCTGTTGTCAAGTCAACGGGAGATGGTGTTTGTGTGTAAATGACAGGTACAGAGATTGAAAAGGGATAGGTTAAGTGAGTTGGCTTCTAAAGAGCTTTTTGTTTGACTCAGTTCTCTATACCGGTAAAGAAAACATGATGGTGCTGCCCGAAAAATCAGACAGATCTTTTAACCAATATTCACAGACTATACCAAACATTAGGAAAACCTTCTTAATATTGAGTTGCACCCTCCCTGTTTGCACTCATAACAGCCTTAATTTGTCGGGGCATGGACTCTACAAGGTGTCGAAAGCATTCCACAGGGAAGCTAGCCCATGTTGACTCCAATGCTTCCCACAGTTGTGTCAAGTTGGCTGGATGTCCTTTGGGGGATGGACCAATATGATATCCGTGGCAGTTCTTTTATTTCTTTTTTATTTACAACTTTTTCTCCCCAATTTTGTGGTATCCAATTGGTAGTTACGGTATTGTCCCGTCGCTGCAACCCCTGTATGGACTCAGGAGAGGTGAAGGTCAAGAGCCGTGCGTCCTCCGAAACACAACCCAGCCAAGCCGCACTGCTTCTTGACACAATACCGGCTTAACCTGGAAGCCAGCAGCACCAATGTGTAGGAGGAAACACCGTGCACCTGGCGACCGTGTCAGCGTGCATTGCGCCCGGCCCACCACAGGAGTCACTAGTGCGCGATGGGACAAGAACATCCCTGCCGGCCAAACCCTCCCCTAACCCGGACGACGCTGGGCCAATTGTGAGCCGCCCCAATGTTCTTCCGGTCGCGGCCGGCTGCGACAGAGCATGGACTCGAACCAGGATCTCTAGTGGCACAGCTAGCACTGCGGTGCAGTGCCTTAGACCACTGCGCCACTCGGGTGCCCTTGCGTTGCAGATCTTGACACAAACCGGTGCATCTGGCACCTACTACCATACCCTGTTCAAAGGCACTTAAATAATGTGTCTTCACCCTTTAAATGGCACACATACACAATCCTTGTCTAAATTGTCTCAAGGCTTAAAAATCCTTCTTTAACCTGTCACCTTCCCTTCATCTACACTGATTGAAGTGGATTTAAGTGACATTCATAAGGGATCATAGCTTTCACCTGTATTCACATGGTCATTCTATGTCCTGAAAAAGAGCAGGTGTTCATAATGTTTTGTATGCTACCTTGTACCACACACACACACAACACACACACACACACACACACACCACACACACACACACACACACACACACACACACACACACACACACACACACACACACACCACACACACACACACCAACACACACAACACACACACACACACAAACAAACAGACAGACACAAACAGACAGACACAAACAACAACTTCTCTCCAAATTGTGTCAGATGAAAAGCAAAGCTTGTAGTATTGTATGAACATGGTGTTAGAAAGACCAGGCCAAACATAAACTCTTCATAATGCACCTGGAGAAAACTCTGGGCATAACCTAGACATTCTCATCAGGCCTTCCTCCCAAATCCAATTTTCAGGGGCAGGCAGCGTGCCAGATGCTTTGCTCTGGAAGTGTGCTAACTCACCCCAGTCTGGTCCCTGCTACAAGCTGAACTCGGACTCCTTTTCTGTCCGTAAGTATACTAAAAGCCCCGCCACCACTTACCTAGGCCTCGTCGGTGTCCCAACCCATAAGGCAAGCCATTATTCCAACACAAATACCTGAGACCCAAAGGAACAGGAGTTTCTGATTATCACACATCATACGTTACAGGACATAATCGCTTGTGTTTTCTTCTTGGCAGCATGCAATCTTCAGTGGGAAAGGAAGTATTTTTCTCCTCAATCTTTTTTTACCGACAAGAATATGGCAGAGCCGGCTGGACCACAGAATGGGCTGTGCCAAATCTCAGGAGGAGATACCAGCTCAAGGAGAGACAGAGAGGGAGAGTGAAGCAGCTCAAGGTTGATGCATAAACGTGTAGCCTATTTAAGTGGTCGTGGGGTATTTGGGTAACACTACCGTACTTAAAGCCAACTGGTTGTTTAAGTTTTTTACTTGAAAACATGAGATCCAATAAAAGAACCTGATAGAATTAGCTATTTTTATGTACTACATGTTTTCAGACTAATCACTTTATTATTCATTCCTTGACTATTACAGATCTGTATATCTATAAAGGCCTACATACAGTTGAAGTCGGAAGTTTACATACACTTAGGTTGAAGTCATTAAAACTTGTTTTTTCAACCACTCCACACATTTCTTGTTAGCAAACCATAGTTTTGGCAAGTCGTTTAGGACATCTACTTTGTGCATGACACAAGTAATTTTTCCTACAATTGTTTGCAGACAGATGATTTCACTTATCATTCACTGTATCACAATTCCAGTGGGTCAGAAGTTTGGAAAATTCCAGAAAATTATGTCATGGCTTTAGAAGCTTCTGATAGGCTAATTGACATCATTTGAGTCAATTGGAGGTGTACCTGTGGATGTATTTCAAGGCCTACCTTCAAACTAAGTGCCTCTTTGCTTGACATCATGGGAAAATCAAAATAAATCAGCCAAGACATCAGAAAAATAATTGTAGACCTCCACAAGTCTGGTTCATCCTTGGGAGCAATTTCCAAACGCCTGAAGGTACCACGTTCATCTTTACAAACTATAGTACGCAAGTATAAACACCATGAGACCACGCAGCCGTCATACCGCTCAGGAAGGAGACGTTCTGTCTCCTAGAGATGAACGTCCTTTGGTGTGAAAAGTGCAAATCAATCCCAGAACAACAGCAAAGGACCTTGTGAAGATGCTAGAGGAAACAGCTACAAAAGTATCTATATCCACAGTAAAACGAGTCCTATATCAACATAACCTGAAAGGCCGCTCAGCAAGGAAGAAGCCACTGCTCCAAAACAGCCATAAAAAAGCCAGACTGTGGTTTGCAACTGCACATGGGGACAAAGATCAAACTTTTTGAAGACATGTCCTTTGGTCTGATGAAACAAAAATATAACTGTTTGGCCATAATGACCATCACTATGTTTGGAGGAAAAAGGGGGAGGCTTGCAAGCCGAAAAACACCATCCCAACCGTGAAGCACAGGGGTGGGAGCATCATGTTGTGGGGGTGCTTTGCTGCAGGAGGGACTGGTGCACTTCACAAAATAGATGGCATCATGAGGATGGAAAGTTATGTGTATATATTGAAGAAACATCTCAAGACATCAGTCAGGAAGTTAAAGCTTGGTCGCAAAGGGGTCTTCCAAATGGACAATGACCCCAAGCATACTTCCAAAGTTGTGGTAAAATGGCTTAAGGACAACAAAGTCAAGGTATTGGAGTGGCCATCACAAAGCCCTGACCTCAATCCTAAATGTGTGGGCAGAACTGAAAAAGCGTGTACGAGCAAGGAGGCCTACAAACCTGACTCAGTTACACCAGCTCTGTCAGGAAGAATGGGCCAAAAGTCACCCAACTTATTGTGGGAAGCTTGTGGAAGGCTACCCAAAACGTTTGACCCAAGTTAAACAATTTAAAGGCAATGCTACCAAATACTAATTGAGTATATGTAAACTTCTGACCCACTGGGAATGTGATGAAAGAAATAAAAGATGAAATAAATCACTCTCTACTATTATTCTGAAATTTCACATTCTTAATATAAAGTGGTGATCCTAACTGACCTAAGACAGGCAATTTTTACTAGGATTAAATGTCAGGAATTGTGAAAAACTGAGTTTAAATGTATTCGGCTAAGGTGGGGACCTTAAACTTCCGACTTCAACTGTATCACTAAGCACTATTTGCTTGAGGATATGTTAAAGATAGCACGATTAAGATTAGACAGAGCAGTTACCAATGTTTCTACATTTTGGTCTCTACAACACATAGGACATAGGAAAAAGCCCCACAGAGAAGGGAAATTACAGACAAGTAGAGAAACAAGACAAAAACAACCTGTGAAAAGGCTCTATCTGAAATAAGAGCTGGAATGCCCCCCAGAAAAGAAATATGATTTCTTGTTATTCAATCCATTAACCTTTAACGTTGCGAGCGGATTGGGAAAGTTCCAGGGGGAGTCCTATCTCGGCCTAGGATGTTTTCACAGGCCGTCTCTAACATGCACCTCTCCCATGCTGAGGCAGAGTTTTCACTGCACTTCGCAATGTGCCATGCTCCCACCCTGAATCAGCCTAACCCATCACTGGACAGCAGAGTGCCATGAAGCAGAGGCAGCTATATGGGAATCAATGCTCAGAGGCCCATATGCACCAATTTGGCTAACACATTTAGGCAGCCTAAAGACATCCTTTATCATGGTGGTAAATGAATGTCATAATTCTCAAAAATTAATGCAGTAATTCTAACGTATGAACATTAAAAGCGGGTCAACTGTTGGTCAAGAAGGTTGTAGAGATCTATGAAAAACTTCATAGATCACTTAAAGCTTGACAAATCTCCATGTTATAGACATTACACTACAACCTCACTTCTACAGTAGTACTTGAATCAAAGTGGGGACTCACCTGCAGCTCAGGAGCCCTCTTCATCATCTCCAGGATGAGGTAGCAGCCAATGGAGTGGCCCACCAGGACCAGGCGAAAGTCCCTGGGAACGTGCTCCGTGAGGAAGGCCAGCTTGTGCTCTATCTGCCCGTTCAAACCAAACACGTCCCCCACTGCCATTACTGTTGGGTCTGCAAAGATCAAGGTTCATCATTAGTATTCAGTATTACATCAGTATGACATCATCTATTCAAGCACCAAGGACATGGACATGAGTACTTGAGCCAGCATCATTCATCAATGTCTCTGTACACAAGATAGTCTTTATTTACATTTGGCACATGGATCACCCCAACATAGGTCCAGGGACATCATGCTATGGTAATGTGCACTGTTTCATTCACTGATGTCCTCTCATTAGTAGTACTCAGGACCCTTTGACAACAAAACTAAAACAAGAACATTCAAATGGCAATCGAAGTTAGGAAGTATTCTAGAAACATCTTGATTTCATTTCTGTAATCTTTTTGGAAAGATATTTAACGATATTTTATCATATAATGCTGTAAATCTAGGGACAGAACAAAGCTTTGAAGGAAGCGGTTAACAATTCTCTACCTGTGCAGAGCAGTCAAATCCAAGACAATGTTACGATTAGAGGGTATGAGAAAAGGAGATGGAGATGATGAAAGAGAAGGTAAGAAAGACCGAAAGGAAGAATATAATGTGTCTATGGTGATTTAGCGGGCGGGAAAAGACAAATTCAAAATTAATTTCATAACGAAAAAAATCAATCCGCTTAGAATTGAGCATAATTGGTGAGGGACTTGATGTTTGATTCTTTCAGAGTGGAATTTGGAGCAGCCGTTCTGTGTAGACAGCATAAGGATCGGGTAGGGAAGGTTGTGGGGGTTGGGGATATGCTTACTGTATAATGGAAAAAACTAAATGAGTGCAAATTGTGATTAATGGATCAATAAAGAATAACATATGGCAAAGACAAATTCCCCCACACAACATAATGATCCTCTTGGCAAGAGAAAGAACATCCCAGGCTGGGGCGGCCCGTTAAGCGATTAAAGCCTTCTCACAAATGTGCAATAAATGTGTGCTGCATTTTTTCTTCTAGGGAAAAGGTAACTGATTTCCTATGTGTCAAAAGAAACCTAACTTGTGGTGTTACTGATTGCAACATGGGAGGTGTAGGCTCTTTTCTTTCTTTTTTACTCTCTCCTCTGTAATTGGGTGTGGTGGCACCATAAATGAAGCTGACGAGGATACGGAGAAAGAGATGAGAAGGAGATTAGCAACAGCCTAGGTCCTGTACTGCATTGTGCATACTTCCTCTCAGAATACAAACTTCCTTCTCAAAAGGGTTTGTGAAGCTGGGTTCAACATCTGTACCACAGTGGTAGCCCACAGTTGTCGACCTTGCATAAAAAAACGAGAGATCAAGAAACAAGATAAAGTGAAGGTTGTCTTGAAATTATTTGATCAGATTGAAAAGCTGGGCATCAGATCAAAATGTCATAAAGTGGTGGTAAACAAAAACGTTTAAGTCATTATTGCAAATTTCTACTGCTTTATGCCATTTCTCTCCAAAATTTATTTTCAAAAGATATGCTCAAACGATCAACAAACCAATATCCATGGCACAAATCACATGGAGTTGTAGACGTGACCGACGATAGCGGTGGGAGGTGGGAGCATAATTGGAATCAGAAAGACTCCATAAAAACCTCTCGTGATATTAGACCTTGGCTGGTGTAGCATTTTTGGGGGGGATTACATTTTCTGAATGCATGTTTTAGTACTCTGGACATTAATAGTGTGCAATTTAGCCATATCAAAGTGAGAAAGTTGCTGGTGAAAAGTAGTGTTGCAAACTCATTCTGACAAAATGAATGAGATCTGAGGCCCCTGGAGGATCCCGTGACCCAGGAATGGATTATTGATGCTGGCACAGGGAGAATGTTCCCTGTGTTTGCATTAACAGATATTTTTACAGTCATCAAAACCATCAAGGAAAACTTGCCTTGCCACAGGAACACTTCTACCACTGGAAGATTTGGAATAGAACCTTTAATGCTGCACTTTTTTTTTTACTCTGTTTGTTTTTCCAAAACTGGAAAACTTTTTTTCAACTTCATCAAGTATGCATTAGCTGTTAATAATAATAACTGCCAGTCTTTAATTTGCACAAGTCACTGGAAAGTCAGAGGCCCAATCAATGCTGTATGGGTTTCTCTGTATCGGCGAGGCCTTTCCTTGGACGTCCCAGAGGTTTTAGAAGCTGCTGCTCTACGATGCCACCCTATCCCTTAGCAAACTGAATGCTCTTTGACGAGTTGTAAATCAATGGCAAGCATTCAAGGGGTTGACCAGGGTGGTAAATCCCCAAAGGCTTGGATTGTTGCCGCAAGAAGAGAGGTGAAAAGGAAGCTGATATGTCAGACATGTTTGTGTTTCCATGTTGGATGTGGGTAATAGTCGAGTGGATATGGAAAGTGCCATCCAAAGAATGAACACCTAGTTAGTAATGCTGGAATAATACTGCATGATAACCACATGAGCGTGCAGGTCTAGCCTGGCTATCATAGCCACAAGCAGATAAATTATTTAGTAGTATTTACAGTAAATCCTAATCATAGTGAGCAGATTTCCTTGGATAAGGGCATCTCACCAAATGGAAAGACATGATGAAGGACTATTGAGATGAACACAGGACTTGCTGCTAGATAATTTGAGCCTTTCTCTGGTCTTAATCAGGGCCGTTGTTGAGGTTTTGGGATAAAAGATGAGTCCTTCCCTGCCCATCTTGAGATAGGGCTGCTGCTCATTGTCACCCCCTGGAACACCAGGCTGAACAGAGTGGTTTTCATTTATTCTCTCTGATGATCGGATGACATGCTACGAATTGGCAGGGTTGTCTGATTTTATTTTTACTGTATCTATTGACTATCTCCAGACTTTGCCTTGTGTGTTCCATGAATCATTTATGAGTTGGAAGTTTCGACAAGTGTGTGCCATGTGTTCACAATAAAAGAGGAACTGTTCAATGCTTGACTTTGTTACATGAATGTCTATTTAATCTAGACCAACTATACCAAACCTCTGGAAAAGACTAAGTATTACATCATTATTTCTCATTATAATAAAAAATATATATATTGCGTCATGACCATAATCCTCTGACATCAACATTGGTATCTATATGGTCAAAATAGGTTGTCTGATTACAGATAAATTATTATGTCCTTTACAAGAGAAGCCTGGAAATCAAGGCTTCCGTCAAGTTATCATCAGAACTCATGCTAGTTATCGCACATCCAAATGAGGCTACCTACCAGGGTACACTTTGACAGAATGTTAACTTACACCTACACACTTATCTGTCCTTTACAAACCCTCAAGATGGATATATTTGTCATTTGTCCTTCTCAAGGTGGACAGATCCAAACCGTATCGTCCAATGTATCTCATGAGCCCTCAGAGAAGGGATTTAACTTACTACATGTGAGGGCTTGGTAATGTCTTTCCCATGTATCAGGCACAATAAAAACGTCCTCACTGCTTTATGAATGAATATTACAGGGCTCATATGGTGGTGCTGGCTAGAGAGGGAGAGGGAGAGGCCCCTTGGCTCAGGCTAACTCGTCCAGCTCAGCTAACATTCCTCTTCTCCTGCGCCATCCTTAGCATCGTCTTTAGTATTGGAGAGTGAGCTAACAAGGACGTGCCCATTTCAAAGCTAGCTAATCAGTCATTAGTGGTCAGGAGATGTGCTGTTGATGTGAATAAATGGAAGTGGATCAGTGTGGATACACCAGCAATAAGGACTCATAGAAAGTCCAGCTGCACAAAGCACTCTCAATAAGAGATATGAATTAGCTATGTACCTTCAATCATGTCCATAGTATCAGGAGGCACACAGTGTCCAGCATGGCTCACTGCCCAGACAGGGTAGCGCCGCCCCAATGTCTGGTGAAGCGTCTGCATGAAGGTCTTGTAGAAGCCAACCACACCTGGGTTACCTGCAAAGATGCCGAAAACACTATAAACATCATAAAGTGCTCTGCAAATGTAACACCACATGATAAAAACTAGGGATGTAGCGATTCACAGATTCACAAGCTGGGGCGGCAGGTGGTTAGAGCATTGGACTAGTAACCGAAAGGTTGCAAGATCGAATCCCCGAGCTGACATGGTAAAAATCAGTTGTTCTGCCCCTGAACAAGGCCGTTAACACAATTACCTGTTCCTAGGCCGTCATTGAAAATAAGAATTTGTTCTTAACTGACTTGCCTAGTTAAATAAAGATAAAAGATAAAAGACACGACTGCTTCTGTCCGTGGACCACAAACCGCAGTGTTGTAGTACTCAAGACTGGTCTTGGTCTCTAGACCACATATTCAGTGTCTTGGTGTTGGATACATAGACAAAAAACAAAGGCTACATTGCCCTCCCCTAATCTGATAGTGGTAGATGCCTAGTCTCCATTATGGCTCAGATCAGGTGCCTATAGACATACATAATTACTTACACACACAAGTCAGCTCATGAGCTCCAACAGCAGCAGATTTTTATTTAGAATGGAAAATGAATGTGTTTATGAACCAAATGTTAGTGCATCGAATCATATCGCACAGAATCACTTTGATTCGTTCTCTAATCAAACCGAATCGTTTTATACTCAAACATATCATTCCTGTATTGTATCGGAGCCCATGTCTCCAGATATGTATCAAATCATCTTGAAAGGGAAAGATGCACATCCATAACAAAAACATAAACTACGCTTTATGGAGGTAGGCTACATGACTAAATGCTATAAAACAAACCATATAAAACATATATTGACAGCCAACCTTACCAACTTCTTAGTATGTTAATCATTTTCTTCTCTACTCTTGAAGATGTCACGCATGACAACAAAGTGTTGGCCATGTAATGGTTGTCATTCCCTGGCCTTTGCCATCAATCTCATCAGCCCCCATACAGCAGCATGTCATAGGTAGCACTGTCAGCTCAGCTGCTAGCTAGGAACTTTATTTAGCTCATGGTACTGATGTCTTTACACAGAACAAAGAGGGACTTTTATTCCATAGGTAAAAAAGGAGAGTTTATCCTGGGTGGGGGTTTATTTCGTACTATCAGGGTGCGATAAAAGTGCAGAAAAACTGTATAGCAGCTGCTAAAGAACAATGGCTACTCTGTGTGGTCTGTCTTTTTTTGTACAACAGGACAAATGTTCGTCGATGTTTTGTATAGAGCTTGTTTGAGTTGCTTGTATGCATATATATGGTATTTTGATGTATACTGTAAGCGTGAGTGCGTATTATCCGGATGTGTGTTAACTGCATTCTTTTGGAATCTTTGTTATGATGATTTTGCCTGTATGTGTCATTTCATGAGTGTTCAATGTATAACTGCCTCCGTGAGAGGGTGCTGAGAGAGAGAGCCACAGGTGCAATCTTTGGAAGAACACTCCCATTAGGAGTGTTACAAGAACACATAGACAATCATCGTTCAATAACATGCCACATTTAGGCTAAAGCATGTGGAACAATTAGCTAAAGCAATCTAACACTTTGGATAAAATTCACCTGGGTGATTTGTTTGTTAAAATGGTGTTGAGTTGTTTGTTGGTTGGATAGTTCTTATGCCACTGTTAAAAATTGAATGTTGGAACATTTCTTGGTGGGAGAAAATACAGCCAATGAGTGAACACATTGCTTCTGTTACATACATTTTTGTCTATTATCCCCAAAATACATCCAATTAGTTTTATGCATATTGGGTGTGTATAAAATGCATAAGAAATAACTGGCAACACGCAGACCCCATACTTTTCCCCCTGGTATGTTCTCAGGACGAAGTAAAGCCATTGCAACACACAGATGTGAATCTAGATGTTTTTGTATTTAAGAGCTCTACCGTCTTGGATTTGAATCCACATGTATTGCATTCTGAAATCAGCTAACCACATGCTCCCATCAAGTTAACAAGCTAATAAGTAACAATCACTCATAGTTAATATCAGCAAAATAATTAACTTGTCTTATTTTGCCTGGCAGAAGGGCTTGGATTCCTTGTGAAAGCTGATGCAATCTTGAAACAATCATAAACATTTACTATGAGTTCAACTCTATTCTTCTAAGGTGGATGACGGCAACCATAAAGTACATGAACCTACCATAGATGAGGCTTTTGTGGGAAATAATGATAAACAGTGGTTTGAGGGTGAGGGATATGGGATAAAACCTGTAGTCAGAGTCTGAACTCTCACTACAGTGGGCCCGAGTTCAGAACACTTGCCGCAGTTCTCGGTAGTGTTTCCATATTTTCATTCACATATCCTGAGTCATTAATCAAGAGCCAAATGCAGCTGAAGATGTTGCACAACACTTTGTGTGAGAGCAGGCAAGCTTCTCTGCTGAGCCGAGGGTACAAAAGTAAATATGGGAGGCAAATAGACTTAGAAGAGTACAGATACATTGCCTTCAGAAATAATTAATACCCCTCGACTTATTCCACATTTTGTGTTACAGCCTGAATTCAAAGATATTGATAAAAACATTTTTTTAGACTTTTTTTTGCAAATTTAGTGAAAATGAAATATAGAAATATCTCATTTGCATAAGTTCACACCCCTGAGTCAATAATTTGTAGAAGTACCTTTGGCAGCAATTTCAGCTGCAAGTCTTTCTGGGTAAGTCACAAAGAGCTTTCCACACCTGAATTGTGCAACATTTGCCCATTATTATTTTCAAAATTCTTCAAACTTTTTCAAATTGGTTGCTAATCACTGCTAGACAACCATTTTAAGGTGTTGCCATAGATTTTTTTCCAAGCAGATTTAGGTCAAAACTGTAACTTACCCACTCAGGAACATTCACTGTCTTCTTGGTAAGCAACTTGGCCTTGTGTTTTATGTTATTGTCCTGCTGAAAGGTGAATTCATCTCCCAGTGTCTGGTGCAAATCAGACTGAACCAAATTTTCCTCTAGGATTTTTCCTGTGCTTAGCTCCATTCCGTTACTTTTTTATCCTGAAGGTGCCCTTCTTTGCAAGGCATTGGAAAACCTCCCTGGTCTTTGTGTTGAATCTGTGTTTGAAATTCACTGCTTGACTGAGGGGCCTTACAGATAATTGTATGTGTGAGGTACAGAAATGAGGCAGTCATTCAAAAATCATGTTAAACACTATTATTGCACACAGAGAGTCCATGAAACTTATTATGTGACTTGTACACATTTTTTTCTCCTGAACTTATTTAGGCTTGCCATAGCAAAGGGGCTGAATACTTATTGACTCAAGACATTTTTCAGCTTTTCATTTTTTATGAATTTGTAAAAAATTTGAAGAACCTAATTCCACTTTGACATTAAGTGGTATTGTGTGTAGCCCAGTGACAGAAAAGTTTTATTTAAGAAATGTTTAATTGAGAGTAACACAACAAAATGTGGAAAAAGTCAAGGGATGTGAATACTTTCTGAAGGCACTGTATTTATGAAGCACACGTTATTAGAGGGACAATTCCCCCTAGTAAGAGTTCAGGGAGGTGGAAACTTATTCAGTCTTATTCATTTAATTGACAGGAGTAAGCCTAGGTTGTGATGATCAGTGAAAAAACAACTCATTTGAATCTCATGAAAGCTCATGCCTCTACTGTAGTAGATTCCGTTAGAATGGACACCATCACTTTGTTTTGACCTTTTTGAACGTGAAATCCAACTTTCCCCTTTAACCGACCATGACAGATAAGGCCCCCTCTTTTCCCTCATCGCTGGGCAACCTTTCTCCATATCTGCCAGGCTCCCGCAGTTGAACATTGTGTTGACTCTCTCCTGCTCTCCACAAGCTGAGTAAACAGTCAACTCCCTCTTTCTCCCAGACAGTGGGGAGTGTGCAGGGGATGGGCTTTCCTTAAATGCAGCACCCTTTTCTAGACTCCGTCCACAGCCCCTCCTAGCCTACTGATTAAATACATTTGTATGTTTTTATTCACGCGCTGCGTTTCCAAATCTCTCCCAGATGGCCCCAGACATGCTCAAGAAGCAGGTTTTCAGAAACCTAGCCCATACCAGAGATGTGCCATTGGAAATGACAGTGCTATTTTTGCTAGGCACCACAACCGCCCCTATTCTCCCGCTTGTGGCTTGCACTCCCAAGAGAAGTAATGAAGGCCCCTGAATCCCACTGTCACACAGCTTGAATCAGTTTGAACTCGAGGCAAGTGTAGAAAAGAAAACAGCTTTATACTGTAGCAGTCTGGGACCACACCTCAGACCGCGCTTTTGCAAGAAGTAGACAGGTACCCGAATCTGAACACATAATTGGGATGTGAACAGATGAACTTTCAACTGATTCTTGGTCTTTATGAACATAAGCTTCAGTATTTGCATGAGTTTTGGGCCCAACATCTGTCTCTATCAGCAAAGCTGAGTTTGGAATGTGAATCGCTGGAGGTTACATCTGTCTGGTGTTCACAGCCAATTGATGGACCAGGGGCGGATTACATGGGTTCTATGTTGCGACGAGTGTACCTCTCACTCAAGAGAGGTCATGAAGGAGATTGCAGAAGTCCCCTTTTGTGAAAAAAATAGGACAAAAACAAATGAATAGAACAAATGACATTAGTACACAATGTTAAGTCTGTGGGCTGAAAGAGACAGAGCACATAGTAAGAAACCTGAACTAACAATGGGTTACAAATGAGTTGATGGAGAGAGATGGCTGAGGTCTCATAGAGTCATGAGTCAGTGGTTGAGAGGGAAAAGCCTGAATACTTAACTCCACAATAAGACTCTTCAGAATAGGTGGTCGTAGTAAACACCTGAG
Source organism: Salvelinus sp. IW2-2015 (assembly GCF_002910315.2). Lineage (NCBI taxonomy): Eukaryota > Metazoa > Chordata > Actinopteri > Salmoniformes > Salmonidae > Salvelinus > Salvelinus sp. IW2-2015. The sequence continues at coordinate 13,377,330 of NC_036849.1, read as the reverse complement.
TACTGAATGATCCATGACAGAGGTATTGAAGTAGTGGGAGCAAAGAGGGTTTCCGATTGTTGTACTCAGGTACTGTAGGTAAAGCACAATAGCAGGACGAAATTCAGATGTCATTGTTTTCGATGAGACAGCGATGGGAAATTCCAACGAAGTTACACCATCTACCGCAACAGCAAAGGCCACACCAGATGTCGGCTAGCCATCAAACAAGTCATAACTAATTTAGACTACAATGAGGATTTCACAAGCACACTGTACCCATATGCACCTAAAGAAATTGGGAAATGTAAAACAATTTTTGATTTCAGCAACTGGTACCAAAAATGTAACTGATACAATAAATATTACAGACTGCAGGGAGATAAAAGGATATACAGGGAGATGAAGGATAAGCAGCATGCTAGTCTTCACTGGTTAGGCCATTCTTCATAGCTGTCTGTGACGACGCTGCACATTGCAGGCAAGCGGTCTTGATTTGACAGTCATCATTCACTCTCTCTTTATTAGTCAATCTCCTCTCACACCCTGCTCTCTTGGGGTTCTCACAGATAGCCTTCTTAAAATGTATTTTAAATACATAATTCTAACTCTTGACAACAACAAAAAATGGGAGAGAAAAACTTGAAAGGGTGAGCAGCCAGTTAGTAATGTAATGTCTTACTACATATAAATAATATCTGTTTATTTAACCAGTCAGAGTGAACTACATGCTACTTAAGTCTGCAGGGTCGACCCAGACAAATTATGAGGCTATAATGGTATTTCATTCAGCCTAAGGAAGAAGGTGTTTACTTTATAATGCTTTAAAGAGATCTGTGGGTCAAAGTATCAAATACCAGGGGAGGTCCTGCATCTGTTCAAACTGCAGACAATGGGTAGAGAGAGAGCTGTCAGGCTTGAATCCACACTTTAATATGTTTCCCTTCCCCAACTAGCACTGTGTGACAGTAACACCACTCCCTCTATAGGAGGAACGAAGCAGATAGCCTATAGAGGGAAAGAAAAGTCAGAAGTCTTCTTGATTAGGGAATAAGTTAGTAAGAGATTAAAGTTAGTAAAACAGTTATTTCATTATTATTATTATTATTATTATTATTATATGTTACATTGTTGGAAATATCCATTATTTAATCAAATATTCCTTGGTTCTAAGATATAATAACTCAATAAAAGTACATTCTTATTGTTTTAGTGTGTCTGTCGCTTTAAAGCTTCAATATGTAACTATTTGGGCGACCCGACCAAATTCACATAGACATGAGTTATAGATCTGTCATTCTCATTGAAAGCAAGTCTAAGAAGTGATACATCTGTTCTATGTGCATATTGTTTTGCTTCCCATTCTAAAGTTTCGTTTTTGCGTCTTTTACTTTCAGTCTTGTACACCAGCTACTGATATTTTTGGTTATGGAAAATATATTTCACAGCGGTATAGATGGTACAATCCTCTACACTATACTTGCTTGCTTTGTCACATAAACTGAAATTAGGCGATCAATAAAAATTTTAGCAACCAGGAAATGGCAGAGCAATTTCTGAATAGTGCACCTTTAACGGAATTCCCTGTTAGCCACAGTTCAGGTCCAAAATCACCTTATTAATGGCAACAGCAGTTAACAAGTGCGCAAGTGCTTCTTGAGGTATATAGCAGACACTGGCAATAAGAGAGTGACACATGATGATGCACTATTAATGTAGTGACATAATGTAACTACCTTAATGTGAGACTGACTCATTACACAAAAGTCCATTGGGTATCTATTAGGCCTAATTCTTTAAATACGGATGTCTCATGACCAAATGTATCAGTTTTTGAAGAGGACAACTCCTGAATCCCTCAAGCTTGAGTAATTCAAGGAAAAGTCAAACCAACCCCTCCCAGTCTTTCCCACTTGTTATCTTTCCTCCCTTCGTCCCTCACCAGAAAGGGCGCTTTTCTAGTGCCTATAAATTTGGGCCTGCTGAGCTGAACACTGTGCAGACCTCCCTCCCTAGCGTCTTTGACCTCTCGGCTTGGTGCCAGAAGTACCGCAGCAATGACGTAGTCCCGCACCTGCAGTGCACTTAGAGCTTCCACTGCACTTCCAAAGATTGAGTTATACTTCCAAAAACACATTTGCCTTGTAGGTTTATTCTGCGAAAATCAAGCAGTTTAAGTTATCAATGAGCAGTGGTAAATATTACAGACTGCAGTCACTGCACCTTAAAATTTGTATTTTAACTCACTTTAATCACGGTGGTATTACAGGGGCACAATTCAGACGTTTATCTAATAGTGACATGCCTGGTACTGCTAATAGCATTGTGGCATGTGGATTGAGGGCTAGCACTGGAATGTCAGCCCAAGTTATTGGTTTAGCTTTTTTCATACATTGCTGAAATATTTGGTGGAATGATTTTGGAATGTAACCTGGAGGTAACATTTGATTGCCATTCCCTCCCTTGATCTTGCTGACCTTTTTAACTCTCCTCCATCTGTTGAGAATGGAGGGATGCCTGGAGGGAGGGTGGAGGGATATATCGATGGAGTGTGGCCGATGAGGGTGGCCTATGTATCAAGTAGGCTATCCTATCCATTTACCCTTGAGGCTAAAGAGAGCTACTCTTGGTTACTTTTTCTATACGTTTTATTTAATTTAACTTTATTGATCCTCAGGAGGAAATCAAGACGTCAGAGGCACACACACAACACAATCACACAGAATACAAAAACATTTGCCTACACATTACAAAACATATTAGGTGCTGGTATTAAAAGTTTTCAAACTTTTTACGAACAAATTTTTCATGTAAACATTTTACAAGGAATATACACTACATGACCAAAAGTATGTGGATACCTGCTCGTCAAACCTATAATTCCAAAATCATTGGCATTAATATGGAGCTGGTCCCCCCTTTGCTGCTATAACAGCCTCCACTCATCTGGGAAGTCTTTCAACAAGATCAAAATCAAATGTTTTATTGGACACATAACCATATTTAGCAGATGTTATTGCGGGTGCATGTTGGAATGCTTGTTGGATGTTGGAATATTATGTTGGAACATTGCTGCGGGGACTTGCTTCCATTCAGCCACAAGAGCATTAGTGAGGTCGGGCACTGATGTTGGGCAATAAGGCCTGGCTCGCAGTCGGTGTTTCAATTCATCCCAAAGATGTTTGATGGGGTTGAGGTCAGGGTTCTGTATAGGCCTGTCAAGTTCTTCCACACCGATCTCAACAAACCATTTATGTATGGACCTTGCATTGTGTACGGGGCATTGTCATGCTGAAACAGGAAAGGCTTTCCCCAAACTGTTGCCACAAAGATGGAAGTAAAGAATCATCTAGAATGTCATTGTATGCTGTAGCATAAAGATTTCCCTTCACTGGACCTAAGGGGTCTGAAAAACAGCCCCAGACCATTATTCCTCCTCCACCAAACTTTACAAATCAAATCAAATGTTATTGGTTACATACACATATTTAGCAGATGTTATTGCGGGTGTAGCGAAATGCTTGTGTTCCTAGCTCCAAAAGTGCAGTAATATCTAACAATTCACAACAATCCACAAATCTAAAAGTAAAAGAATGGAATAAAGAAATATATAAATATTAGGACTTGCAAAATCGGAGTGGCATTGACTAAAATACAGTAGAATAGAATACAGTATATACAGTTGAAGTCGGAAGTTTACATACACCTTAGCCAAATACATTCAAACTCAGTTTTTCACAATTCCTGACATTTAATCCTAGTAAAAATTGGTCAGTCTTAGGTCAGTTAGGATCACCACTTTATTTTAAGAATGTGAAATGTCAGAATAATAGTAGAGAGAATGATTTATTTCAGATTTTATTTCTTTCATCACATTCCCAGTGGGTCAGAAGTTTACATACACTCAATTAGTACTTGGTAGCATTGCCATTAAATTGTTTAACCTGGGTCAAACATGTCGGGTAGCCTTCCACAAGCTTCCCACAATAAGTTGGGTGAATTTTGCCCAATTCCTCCTGACAGAGCTGGTGTAACCGAGTCAGGTTTGTAGGCCTCCTTGCTCGCACACGCTTTTTCAGTTCTGCTCACAAATTTTCTATAGGATTGAGGTCAAGGCTTTGTGATGGCCACTCCAATACCTTGACTTTGTGGTCCTTAAGCCATTTTACCACAACTCTGGAAGTATGCTTGGGGTCATTGTCCATTTGGAAGACCCATTTGCGACCAAGCTTTAACTTCCTGACTGATATCATGAGATGTTGCTTCAATATATCCACATCATTTTCCTCCCTCATGATGCCATCTATTTTGTGAAGAGCACCAGTCCCTCCTGCAGCAAAGCACCCTCACAACATGATGCTGCCACCCCCGTGCTTCACGGTTGGGATGGTGTTCTTCGGGCTTGCAAGCCTCCCCCTTATTCCTCCAAACATAACAATGTTCATTATGGCCAAACAGTTCTATTTTTGATTCATCAGACCAGAGGACATTTCTCCAAAAGTACGATCTTTGTCCTTATGTGCAGTTGCAAACCGTAGTCTGGCTTTTTTATGGCTGTTTTGGAGCAGTGGCTTCTACCTTGCTGAGCGGCCTTTCAGGTTATGTCGATATAGGACTCGTTTTACTGTGGATATAGATACTTTTGTAGCTGTTTCCTCCAGCATCTTCACGTCCTTTGCTGTTGTTCTGTGATTGATTTGTACTTGTCGCACCAAAAAAACATTCATCTCTAGGAGACAGAACGTCTCCTTCCTGAGCGGTATGACGGTTGCGTGGTCCCATGGTGTTTATACTTGCATACTATTGTTTGTACAGATAAACGTGGTACCTTCAGGCGTTTGGAAATTGCTCCCAAGGAAGAACCAGACTTGTGGAGATCTACAATTATTTTTCTGAGGTCTTGGCTGATTTCTTTTGATTTTCCCATGATGTCAAGCAAAGAGGCACTGAGTTTGAAGGTAGGCCCTGAAATACATCCACAGGTACACCTCCAATTGACTCAAATTATGTCAATTAGCCTATCAGAAGCTTCTAAAGCCATGACATCATTTTCTGGAATTTTCCAAGCTGTTTAAAGGCAAAGTCAACTTAGTGTATGTAAACTTCTGACCCACTGGAATTGTGATACAGTGAATTATAAGTGAAACAATCTGTCTGCAAACAATTGTTGGAAAAATGACTTGTGTCATGCACAAAGTAGATGTCCTAACCGATTTGCCAAACGATAGTCTGTTAACAAGAAATTTGTGGAGTGGTTGAAAAACAAGTTTTAATGACTCCGACCTAAGTGTATGTAAACTTCTGACTTCAACTGTACATATGAGATGAGTAAAGCAGTATGTCAACATTAGTAAAGTGACTAGTGTTCCATTATTAAAGTGGCCAGTGATTTCATGTCTATGTACATAGGGCAGCAGCCTCTAAGGCTAGTGATGGCTATTTAACAGTCTTATGGCCTTGAGATAGAAGCTGTTTTTCAGTCTCTCAGTCCCAGCTTTGATGCACCTGTGCTGACTTTGCCTTCTGGATCATAGTGAGGTGATGTCCTTGATTATCTTTTTGGCCTTCCTGTGACATCGGGTGCTGTACGCGTCCTGGAGGGCAGACAGTGTGCCCCCGGTGATGCGTTGGGAAGACAGTACCACCCTCTGGAAAGCCCTGCGGTTGTGGGCTGTGTAGTTGCCGTACCAGGCGGTAATATAGCCCGACAGGATGCTCTCAATTCAAATCAAATAATTTTATTCGTCACATTCGTCGAATACCTTACAGTGAACTGCTTACTTACGGGCCCCTAATCAACAATGCAATTACATTTTTGGGGGATAAGAATAAGAAATAAAAGTAACAAGTAATTAAAGAGCAGCACTAAAATAACAATAGCAAGACTATATATACCGGTACAGAGTCAATGTGCGGGGGCACCGGTTAGTTGAGGTAATATGTACATGTAGGTAGAGTTATTCAAGTGACTATGCATAGATGATAACAGCAGAAAGTAGCAGCAGTGTAAAAGAGAGGGGGACAATGCAAATAGTCTGGGTAGCACTTTGATTAGGTGTTCAGAAGTGTTACGGCTTGGGGTTAGAAGCTGTTTAGAAGCCTCTTGGACCAAGACTTGGCGCCCTGGTACCGCTTGCCGTGCGGTAGAAGAGAGAACAGTCTATCAAATCAAAGTTTATTTGTCACGTGCGCTGAACACAACAGGTGTAGACCTTACAGTGAAATGCTTAAATACAGGCTCTAACCAATAGTGCAAAAAAGGTATTAGGTGAACAATAGGTAAATAAAGAAATAAGTTACAAATAACACATAAGAGAGAACAGTCTATGACTAGGGTGGCTGGAGTCTTTGAAAATGTTTAGGGCCTTCCTCTGACACCACCTGGTATAGAGGTCCTTGATGGCAGAAAGCTTGGCCCCAGTGATGTACTGGGCAGTTCGCACTACCCTCTGTAGTGCCTTGCGGTCGGAGGCCGAGCAGTTGCCATACCAGGCAGTGATGCAACCAGTCAGGATGCTCTCGATGGTGCAACTGTGGAACCTTTTGAGGATCTGAGGACCCATGCCAAATCTTTTCAGTATCCTGTGGGGGAACGGTTTTTGTCGTGCCGTCTTCACGACTGTCTTGGTGTGCTTGGACCATGTTAGTTTGTTGGTGATGTGGACACCAAGGAACTTGAAGCTCTCAAACTGCTCCATTGCAGCTCGGTCGATGAGAATGGGGGCGTGCTTGGTCCTCCTTTTCCTGTAGTCCACAATCATCTCCTTTGTCTTGATCACGTTGAGGGAGAGGTTGTTGTCCTGGCACCACGCGGCCAGGTCTCTGACCTCCTCCCTATAGGATGTCTCATCATTGTCGGTGATCAGGCCTACCACTGTTGTGTCATCTGCAAACTTAATGATGGTGTTGGAGTCGTGCCTGGCCGTGCAGTCATGAGTGAACAGGGAGTACAGGAGGGGACTGAGTACACACCCCTGAGGGGCACCAGTGCTGAGGATCAGCGTGACGGATGTGGTGTGACCTACACTTACCACCTGGGGGCGGCCCGTCTGAAAGTCCAGGATCCAGTTGCAGAGGGAGGTGTTTAGTCCCAGAGTCCTTAGCTTATTGATGAGCTGTGAGGGCACTATGGTGTTGAACACTGAGCTGTAGTCAATGAATAGCATTCTCACATAGGTGTTCCTTTTATCCAGGTGGGAAAGGGCAGTGTGGAGTGCAATAGAGATTGCATCATCTGTGGATCTGTTGGGGCGGTATAAAAATTGGAGTGAGAGAGAGCCATGATTCTGTGAAACAGAGTATGTTACAGTCCCTGATGTCGCTCTGGAAGGGGATCCTCGCCCTGAGCTCGTGTACTTTATTGTCCAGAAACGGAACATTAGCGAGCAATATACTCGGAAGCGGTGGATGGTGTGCCCGCCTCCTGAGTCGGACTAGAAGTCCACTCCGAATACCTCTTCTCCGCCGGCGGCATCTTGGAGCAGCCTCTGTGATAAGTTCAATTGTCCTGTGGGTTACAAACAAAGGATACAATTCGGGAAAGTCGTAATGCTGGTGAGTTACCGCCGCTCTGATATCCAAAAGTTATTTCCGGCTGTATGTAATAACACAAAAACGTTCTGGGCTAATAATGTAATAAATAACACACACAAAAAACAAAATACTGCAAAGTTGCTTAAGAGCTAGAAGCAGACTAGCCATGTCTGTTGTCACCATATTTTATCGTTGGCACAGTTGGCACTGCATTGGGGCAGATAGCCTTCTCCTGGCATCCTCCAACCCCAGATTTGTCTGTCGGACTGCCAGATGGTAAAGCCTGATTCATCACTCCAGAGAACATGTTTCCAGAGAATGCGTCTCCACTGCTCCAGAGTCCAATGGCGGAGAGCTTTACACCACTCCAGCCGACGCATGGCATTGTGCATGGTGATCTTAGGCTTGTGTGTGGCAGTTCGGCTATGGAAACCAATTTCATGAAGCTCCCGACGAACAGTTCTTGTGTTGACATTTCTTCCAGAGGCAGTTTGGAAATCGATAGTGAGTGTTGCAACCGAGGACAGAAGATTTTTAAGTGCTGCACGCTTCAGCACTCAGCAGTACCGTTCTGTGAGCTTCTGTGGCCTACCACTTCACGGCTGAGCCGTTGTTGCTCCTAGACGTTTCCACTTCACAATAACAGCACTTACAGTTGACCGGGGCAGCTCTAGCACTTGTTTAGCACTTGTTGGAAAGGTGGCATCCTATGACGGTGCCACATTGAAAGTCAATGAGCTCTTCAGTAAGGCCATTCTACTGCCAATGTTTGTCTATGGAGATTGCATGGCGGTGTGCTCGATTTTATACACCTGTCAGTAATGGGTGTGGCTGAAATAGCCAAATCCCCTAATTTGAAGGGTGTCCACATACACTATATATACACAAAAGTATCTACTGAATGTCTATAATTCTAGTCGGCTACATGCATTGACGTTTTAGAATGATTGGCTGTCGCACCTGTGTTCTATCGAAACAGTCAAAAAAACATAAGTTTCATTGGAGGAGGTCATGGTTTCCATTCGTCAATCAAAACACACACACCTACAGAGAACACAGAGGCACCTGTGAGTGCTTTAGGGTATGAAACACCGGTTGGACACAAAGATCAGGGCTCTGATCACAGGGAAAAGGGCAGCTGGTCTACAATAACAGGGCCTTCGCAGTGTCTCTGTCAGCCATAAAGGGTCCATTGAGCCCCAAGTTCAGTGATATTCAGAGGGCAATGAACGAGCTCCAGTCACTGCGACCTTTCAAAGGTCACTGGCATGACTGAATCTCCCCCTGACTCTATGGCTCATCTTTCTCAAAGTTTCCAAATTTAAACACAAATAAGTGGGTGACATAGGCAGAGTTGTATTGAGGCATACGAGACCCAAATGATGTTTGTGTACTATTTGGTCCAGAGAACATAGTCTCAGACTCTCAGGATAGTGAGTAAGGCTTAACACATTTAATATCAACATCACATGACATGATGAGACACCAAGGGTAAATTACAGCAAACTGCTTAGTCAGGAATATAATTTAATTTGTAGTATTAACAATACCACTTTTATATCTCCAGTTGAAAGGGATAGCCCACTCAAAATACCTTGGGTGTAGTCGATTTACCAATACAGATTTAGGATGAAAACTACAGGCATCTCACAATAATCTAACCAGGGATAACATAATGCATTTCCCTTGAATTAAGAAAATGCTTTAATGACACTCACCTGGTATGATGAGAAAAAGCACTTTAGGTTGATTGCCAGAGTGTAGGTTACGGGTGCCGAATTTGAGGACTTCTGTGACAGCACCACAGCAGTATAGGTGCTCTGTGCAGGCCTCATCCTTATCCTCCATCACTGAGGATCCCATCTCAAAGGCTTAGCAAGAGAGAGAGAGGCATAAACAGGGTTATGTATTGTTATTTCATACTGTACATCTGGAAATGTTACATTATGTTTGTTACGCAACAAAAAATGTTTTTTATTCATAGGATGAATATTGGCTACTAGCTTTCATTATTATGGAGATAATCAGACATTCACCCTATGAAATACATCCTATCCTTAGTAATAGCTTTACAGAAGTAGCCTAATATTTTCTATGCATCTCAACTGCACAGCTACTGTAGCTAGTAGAGGCTGTCCTTTCGAGAATGATCCAATTTCACTGAGATTAATAGAACACACTACACTCAACCTTTCACCTATTTGTTATCAGCTAAACGTGTTATGAACTTTGACACCCAGTCAGTGTAATACATTAGCTATATGATACTATAAGCATTAGTTGAGCATTTAAGGAATCGTTTTTAGGTTGTTTGAAATGACATGTCTTGCATTTGAAGTCTAGCTAGCTAATTTGTTAGCTCATTACATATGAACATTTGTCTGTGAGCTGGCTAGCTAGCATTATGTTGCTAATGTTGGCAATAGGTCAGCTAGCTAGATTTTCACAGCGATAATTACATACCAAATTACTTCTCGAAATTAAATGTTTTGCCGCAGCTACTGTATTCCAAATGCTTTGCTACACAGAAGATGGTGATGCCTTAGTAGTGTGTGCCAGTGAGACTGAAGAAGCACGAGCGATAGCGCGCACCCGGCTTCGTGCTGGTCCAGTCTGACAGTCTTCGGTGTCGTTCCAGATTAGCTAGCTACATTTTAACCCTGTTCAGCAAATTATCACACCGTGAAGACACGACCGCATTTGTGGGGACCTGAGACCATTCAGCTGTGTATCAGATCTTTTAAAACATGGGAGCAGCGTTTAATATGGCTGAAATCCCATCAATACTTAACGATTTGATATTCTGCGCAACACAACTACAAAATAAGTGGTCTGAAACGTCGCCGTTTGCTTCGTCTTCTTCTTTCTCATTGAGGTTCAATACCAGTGTGCAAAACCTTGTTTAGGTGCATTACCGCCACCTTCTGAGCTGGAGTGAAAACATTGTTCTTCAAACAAACAAAGCTATTTTATTTCTGTCACATGCGCCGAATACAACAGACCTTACAGTGAAATGCTTACTTACAAGCCCTTAACCAACAATGCTTTAAGAAGTTTTTAACAAAAATAAGTGTTAAGTAAAAAATAGAAAATAAAAAATCAAAGTAACAAATACTTTAAAACAGCAGCAGTAAAATAACAATAGTGAGGCTATATACAGGGGGTACCGGTACAGAGTCAATGTACGGGGGCACCGGTTAGTAGCAGCAGCGTAAAAGAGGGGTCTGGGTAGCACTTTGATTAGCTGTTCAGGAGTCTTATGGCTTGGGGGTAGAAGCTGTTAAGAAGCCTTTTGGACCTAGACTTGGCGCTCCGGTACCGCTTGATCACGTTGAGGAGATGTTGTTATCCTGGTACCACACGGCCAGGTCTCTGACCTCCTCCCTATAGGCTGTCTCATCATGGTCGGTGATCAGGCCTACCACTGTTGGTCATCAGAAAACTTGATGATGGTGTTGGAGTCGTCCTGGCCATGCAGTCATGAGTGAACAGGGAGTACAGGAGGGGACAGAGAATATTTAATGTTGGTTGTTGATGAGAATGCAGATGCCTCTCTGTGTGTGTGTGTGTGTGTGTGTGTGTGTGTGTGTGTGTGTGTGTGTGTGTGTGTGTGTGTGTGTGTGTGTGTGTGTGTGTGTGTGTGTGTGTGTGTGTGTGTGTGTGTGTGTGTGTGTGTGTTGGTGTTGTGTGGTGTGTGGTTGGGGTGTGTGTGGGTGTGTGTGTGTGTGTGTGTGTGTGTGTGTGTGTGTGTGTGTGTGTGTGTGCTTTGATTTCAGGAAACAAGTTAACACGCAGGACTGAGAGAGCCTCTCTCTGGGGAGAGGAGATAAAACTCTCCTCAACTCATTGGATCTGGCCTAAACCTAAATCACTTAGCCACATTTCCGAGCTTTCACTATGTAGTGGCTGATATATGCCTGACCAGGTCCATAAAACAGCAGCTGGGCAATGATTGAGAAACATGTAAGAACCATAGCACACTTACAACCACTGAACATCACATCCATTGTCCAGCGAAATTCATGATCACAGTACTTACTGTTACACCTGCACCTTGTCAGATGGGACAGTACATTCAAAAGATGTTCTGTTTGGCTGTTGCATTTACATAACAACTTTCCGCCTCCCACCCCATCAATTTCTCTCTCTCTCTCTCTCTCTCTCTCTCTCTCTCTCTCTCTCTCTCTCTCTCTCTATATATATATTGACATTTTCCATATTCACGCTGGCGGGCTGCTGTCAGACATTTCCTGCCGAGTGTTACGCTGCACCAGCTGTGATCCCTAATGTAGCAAAGGTGATGCCCCCTGTTGACTGTGAGTAGAGAGCCAGTGATGTGCAGCCTACAGAGACACCTGCAAGTCATTTGGGTCCAGCTGTGAAGAGTTCATTCAGAGAGTAGCTAGGCCCTGTGCGTAATAGATTTGGATGTGCTCCCAAACCTGCAGGGAGGGAGAGCGGAGGCTCTCATGCAGCCTGTGGGAGGCAACAGTGGTGGTGAAGTTGCTGCTGTTTCCAATGGAATGTGGTGTGATGTGGTGTGGTGTGATGGGGTGGCTGAAAAGTTCCCAGACCTGAACTCCTTATTATTTAGAAGCCACAAGCTGGGAGCCGTTAATGTTTGAGGGCTGACGGAGAAGACAATATCAGCACATTGTGTGTAGAAATGAAATCACTCCTCCTCCTAGGTGGTGGGATGTCCCTCTCCTGCTGTCAAAGGTGCCTCTCTTCCATTTGCAGATTTGTTCTTTAGTTGTTTTTGGGGGGCATCCTTCTTAGTAAGGGAGGCGGAACGTTACTTTACAGTAATGATACAAACAATAATGTAATTTGAAAAGCTTGCACAAAATTATCAGGAGTATCATGCCATAATATTTCAGTGGCAGAAGATAGTGTTTATTTGCCTTTATATCAAGTTGGTGTTAAGTCAGCTCAGATTGACTTAAGGAAAACCTTTTCATTTCAAGAGCGATGGGTGTCAGCAGGTGCGAGAAGAGAGCCACTGGCTGGCTTTGGTGTCGTTCTTAAGTACCAGTGTGTCTTCCCTAAAGGAATGGAAACTGACCTTATGACTAATATGATCCTGGTGCAAGGTGCTGATGACACCCAAATGCCAAGGTCTCTCAGGAGCACGGCTGCATCTGATCTTAAAGGTCAAATTAGGACTGAGACGAAACATTACAAGAATTTACAGTCATTTATATGATTTTTATCAAATCAAATCAATTAAAAACAAATGTTATTTGTCACATGCGCCGAATACAACAGGTGTTGTACTGTGACATGCTTACTTACAAGCCCTTAACCAACAATGCAGTTCCAGAAATAGAGTTAAGAAAATATTTTGTAAAAAAACTAAAGTAAAAAAATCTAATCAAATCAAAAAGTAACACAAGAAAAGAACGTAACAATAACGAGGTTATATACAATGGGTACCGGTATCGAGTCAATGTGCGGGTTAGTTGAGGTAATTTGTAAAGTGACTATGCATATATAATAAACAGTGAGTAGCAGCAGTGTAAAAACAGAGGGTGGGGGGTCAATGTAAATAGTCCGGGTGGACATTTGATTAAATTGTTCAGCAGTCTTATGGCTTGTAGCATCAGCGTAAAAGAGGGGTCTGGGTAGCACTTTGATTAGCTGTTCAGGAGTCTTATGGCTTGGGGGTTGAAGCTGTTAAGAAGACTTCTGGATCTGGACTTGGCGCTCCGGTACCGCTTTCCGTGCGATAGCAAAGAGAATAGTCTATGACTTGGGTGACTGGAGTCTTTTGACAATTTTTGGGGCCTTCCTCTGACACTGCCTAGTATATAGGTCCTGGACGTCAGGACGCTTGGCTGTATGCACTACCCTGTGTAGTGCCCTATGGTCAGATGCCGAGCAGTTGCCACACCAGGTGGTGATGCAACCGGTCAGGATGCTCTCGATGGTGCAGCTGTAGAACTTTTTGAGGATCTGGCGACCCATACCAAATCATTTCAGTCTCCTGAGGGGGAATAGGTGTTGTCGTGCCCTCTTCACAACTGTGTTGGTGTGTTTGGACCATGATAGTTCGTTGGTGATGTGGACACCAAGGAACTTGAAACTCTTGACCCGCTCCACTTCAGCCCTGTTGATATTAATGGGGGCCTGTTCGGCCCTCCTTTTCCTATAGTCCACAATCAGCTCCTTTATCTTGCTCACATTGAGGGAGAGGTTGTTATCCTGGCACCACACTGTCAGATCTCTGACCTCCTCCCTATAGGATGTCTCATCGTTGTCGGTGATCAGGCCTACCACTGTTGTGTCATCAGCAAACTTAATGATGGTGCTGGTGTCGTGCTTGGCCACACAGTTGTGGGTGGACAGGGAGTACAGGAGGGCACTAAGCACACACCCCTGAGGGGCCCCAGTATTGAGGATCAGTGTGGCAGATGTGTTGTTGCCTACCCTTACCACCCGGGGGAGGCCCGTCAGGAATTCCAGGATCCAGTTGCAGAGGGAGGTGTTTAGTCCCAGGGTCCTTAGCTTTGTGATGAACTTTGTAGGCACTATGGTGTTGAACGCTGAGCTGTAGTCAATGAACAGCATTCTCACATAGGTGTTCCTTTGGTCCAGGTGGGAAAGGGCAGTGTGGAGTTTGATTAAGATTGCGTCATCTGTGGATCTGTTGGGGTGGTATGCAAATTGGAGTGGGTCTAGGGTTTCCTGCATGATGGTGTTGATGTGAGCCATGACCAGCCTTTCAAAGCACTTCATGGCTACCGACGTGAGTGCTACGTGGCGGTAATTATTTTGGCAGGTTACCCTCGCATTCTTGGGCACAGGGACTATGGTGGTCTGTTTGAAAGATGTTGGTATTACAGACTCGGTCAGGTAGAGGTTGAAAATATCAGCGAAGACACTTGCCAGTTGGTTTGCGCATGCTTTGAGTACACATCTGGTAATCCGTCTTGCCCCGCGGCTTTGTGAATGTTGACCTGATTAAAGGTCTTGCTCACATTGGCAACGGAAAGCATGATCACACAGTTGTCTGGGAACAGCTGGTGCTCTCATTCATGCTTCAGTGTTGCTTTCCTCGAAGCCAGAATAAAATGCATTTAGCTCGTCTGTAAGACTTGCGTCACTGGGCAGCTCGCGGCTTGGTTTCCCTTTGTAGCCCGTAATACTTTTCAAGCCCTGCCACATCCGATGAGCGTCAGAGCCGGTGTAGTAGGATTCAATCTTAGTCCTGTATTGACGCTTTGCCTGTTTGATGGTTCGTCTGAGGACATAGCGTGATTTCTTATAAGCATCCAGATTAGAGTCCCACTCCTTAAAAGCGGCACCTCTAGCCTTTAGCTCGGTGCGGATGTTGCCTGTATTTCATGGCTTTTGGTTGGGAAATGTACGTATGGTCACTGTGGGTACGACGTCGTCAATGCACTTATTGATGAAGCCGGTGACTGAGGTGGAATACTCCACAATGCCATTGGATAAATCCCGGAACATATTCCAGTCTGTGCTAGCAAAACAGTCCTGTAGTGTAGCATCCACATCATCTAACCACTTCCGTATTGAGTGAGTCACTGGTACTTCCTGCTTTAGTTTTTGCTTGTAAGCAGGAATCAGGAGGATAGAATTATGGTCAGATTTGCCAAATGGAGGGTAAGGGAGAGCTTTGTATGTGTCTCTGTGTGTGCAGTAAAGATGGTCTTGAGTTTTTTCCCCTCTGGTTGTACTTGTGACATGCTGGTAGAAATGAGGTAAAACAGATTTGCCTGCATTAAAGTCCCAGGCCACTAGGAGTGACACTTCTGTTTGAGCATTTTCTTGTTTGCTAATGGCCTTATACAGCTCATTGAGTGTGGTCTTAGTGCCAGCATCGGTTTGTGGTGTTAAATAGACGACTATGAATGATATATATGACAACTGTCTTGGTAGATAGTGTGGTCTACAGCTTATCATGAGGTATTCTACCTCAGGCGAGCAATATCTTGAGACTTCTTTAATATTAGTCATCACGCACCAGCAGTTACCCACACCCCCGCCCCTCGTCTTACCAGACGTAGCTGCTCTGTCCTGCCGATGCACAGAGAAGCCAGCCAGCTCTATATTGTCCGTGTCGTCGTTCAGCCACGCCTCGGTGAAATATAAGCTATTACAGTTTTTAATGTCCCATTGGTAGGATAGTTTTAATCGTAGATCATCCCGTTTGTTTTCCGATGATTGCACGTTGGCCAATAATACGGAGGGTAGTGGTGGTTTACCTACTTGTCTGCAAATTCTTACAAGGCACCCCGCCCTCCTCCCCCTTTTCCTCAGTCTTTTCTTCACGCTGATGACAGGGATTTGGGCCTTGTCTTGACAAAGCAGTATATCCTTTGCATCGTACTCATTAAAGACACACAGCTGACAATGTGCATGAGGAATATTATGGGAATGGGGTGGGGGTGTCACAGCGGATGTTTCATTGCCTTTTACGCACCCCGTAAATCACAGACATTTTGTTTTCTTTTGCAGCCTTGTTACTCCTTCACAGAAATTAGATTACTCAAAGCTGGCAGTAATCCAATTCAGGGATATTTAACAATAGGACATCTTATTAATGACCTCTGAAGTCACTTTAACATCTGGGCAATAGCTTGTGTTATAGTAACATCGTCAGTTAAGTCTGGCCACTTGTAGCATATTGTGGCACCCTCTGGGCAAGCCAGTAGGTGCACAGGTCACCTGCAGACATACAGTATGTATGATGCAATTCCACCAATGTCTGCTCGAGAAATAAGCCTATATGTGATCATGTTGGTATGACGATGTAATACGAAATGGGGTATTGGAAAGGGATGGGGTGTTCTATTTTTGCCTTTCATTTTGGGGTCAGGTGGGGAGAGCAGGGAGTAGGATTGAATAGCAGAAGAAAGTATGTGTTTACAACTGTATAACTCTACATACGTCATATGTCTTACTAGATAAAGATGAAAACAAATGTTTTGCTAGTGTCCAACACCAAAACACACCGTCATTTGTTGACCTCTATGAATATTTAAAGAAATATGATGTATGTTTGTTCCTGAAAATAAAGCCACACTGAACTTTTCATTTTTGACATTTTCTGAAATTAACATGAAACTCATACAGATACTTGCCCAAGCTGGACATGTGACTTAGTCACTTGAATCTGAAGGAGATTGCTCATAATGAAGTAATACATAGAGCCAAAGTCCTTTCTGGTTCACCTTTCCAGCAATGATCTTGAACCTTTTTTAGTCTAATGTGAGCTATTAATAAAATAGAATGCATTTACATATTTTGAAATTGTTGATGTCCATACAGTTTGATGTTTGAGCAAAACTCAAACATAAAACTTTTTGATAGACTACTGTGGGAAAAGCAGCACGCTCTGGCGACCAACACAGCCCTGAATTCCAAACAGGTGACAGCCACCATGCTTAGCAACATTTGTTATGGGCCCCTCTTCGGGAGAGTATATGAAATAGCTGTGGGGGGCATTAAGTGTCCAACCAGGTAACCAGGGGAAATAAGCAGGGGGAATGTGGCACACAGTATGAAAGAGGGCAAGAGGCTGTATGAGATATTTGGAGTGAGAAAGAAGGGAGGGCAAGAGGGAGAGAAGAGGCAGGGTGAAGGGTGAATAACTGGACCCACCAAACAAAGGTTTTTAGCTTCCTATGCTGTAGACAGCTGAACTTCTAAAACTAGAAATATTCCAATGAGTTGGACTACCCTGCCATCTAAGGGCCATACTATTCCAACCTTGAGCTCCAACAAAAGAAGAATCTTGGAGTCTGTAATTTATGTGTGTGAACCATCTTCCATTGTTGGGATGTAAGAATCCCACTTGAAAGCATTGTTGACCATATCGTGGAATTGAACAATGTACAGTACTACTTGTGCTGTAAAAATTCCCTTTTTGTCTCAATTAACATGGTCATCAAAAAGAAACAACATGCTACATGAATTGTTAATTGTTCAGGAATTTAAAAATAAAACTGTCTTTAAAATTTAACACAGAGATACATATATAATAACAGCTCAAACATGATGTAAATGTGTTAGTGTAATATTTTTTGGTTTTCCATAGCAAAGTCACAGCTCAAGCATAAAGTATATGTTAGTATAGTGTTTTTTGCCCATATAGCACAGTCAATGCAGTTAGCTGTTCTCATTCAAGTGGTGATAAGCATTGCTCACTCACTGCCTGATCTGCGTTGGCCACTCACTGAAAGGCTTCCAGAAGAAGGGAAGGGGAAAATCAACGTCCATCTTTTTCAAGCTTACTCTAATGTATGGAGCCATGCTTTACGATACCTGCTCAATTAGGTTGATAAATTCTTTGAGTCCCCCATAAAAGTGAGACTGTAAAATAGCGACAAGCTCCTTGAGGTCACTGTTCACACGCTCCATGGTCACTTCATTATAGGTTTCCTGGATCTTCATTTTGGCAGTATTTGTACTCGCCAGCTTCAGATCTTGCCACAACCAAGATTTCGCTGGCCATTTCCTCGATTTCCTCCAATTTGAGGAACTCTCCTGCCATCTGCAGTTCATTCACTTCCTGGATCAGCTCTCCTGCCATCTGGAAACATAGTTGCAGGAGTTCATTCACTTCCTGGATCAGCTCCTCCAGACTCACATCCTCCAAGTCGCTCTCTTCGTCGGTTATATAATACTTGGTGGCTTTAATGGCAGACCTCAGATTGGCAACAATATCCTTTCCGTTGAAGACTACATTGCTACCAGAGAGGGGGAACTCAAAACATTTAATGAAACGTTCAATCTCAGTTATGGCCTCCATGAGATTTAAGAACCTTTGGGCAACCCGGTCAATGGTTGCAGACACAGAGCGACTGGCCCTCTCATAGAGCTCCTGTCCAGAAAGTCTCTCCTCTAGCCCGGGTGTATCTGCAGTGTATCGAGACACATTGGGACATCATGATAGGCTCTCTCAATGACGTTGGAGACAGTTCTTCAGCTTCATGGAGGCACGGTTTACATCGAAGCCAAAGTGAGCTGTGTGATACTTGTTTATGAACTTGAGCAGCACATCTGTGATGGCAGGCATCCGCTCTTTGAGCCCTTCAATGGTGGAATGCATGGTATCCATGTTCCAGGCAACCTGGAAACTCAACTTCTCAGAGTTCTTCAGAGTGGCTTTGACACACACTATGTCTGTATCCTTGTCGGGGTTAGACTGGATAGATAAGGAACAAGAGGGGATCAGCATTTGTCTCATACCTTCAGGGTAAACACTAATTACGGCAAAAATAATGCAATGTATTGTGTCCATAAAATATAACATCTAGAAAACTCTAAGCTTTCATTATGACAATTTATAGTAAAGAGGTTTGTAGTATGTGTAGTAAATAAAAGTGCCAGTAATTCAGGAGTTTCTTACCAGTTAGCGGCTGAACGCTTTTCCGTACACCTGTGAAGGTGACCTCCCTGTAAGAAGGAATATGAGGAAACCAACCGAAGCCATGAAAGTGGTGAAGCCATCCTTGCGGGAAGCATCGCAGAAGCTCACACCAACATAGGTTGGCTGGTGATATCCACATTCAAATTATGACAATATACCCTGAAAGATAATGGAACATTTAGTTACATTTTTATGCAATTTGCATAGGTCAGGTCTGGGAGGTCGGATAGGTAAAGTGCTATAAAGTCTTAAAAGATGGCCTCGGGTAGATGCATTGGAACCTCATATTCTTAGACCTGGTCGAGGAATGCAATGATCTTTTCTTTGATTTCCTCAAAATCTATGGTAATGGCTGGTAAAGTGTAAGAACTCCGAATGGTGAACTCAGGGACTGAGTTTTGGGCCGGAATGCTTATGTCCTGCAGCCTGTTCAGTTCAGGTTGATTTGGATGGTGGGAATGACGAGGTCAGTGAGAGAGACACTAAAAAGGAGGAAATCTCAACCTCTGCTGTCTTTAGTCCATCCTGAATGCCATCCACAGCCTGACTGATCTTGTTTAATATGTCTTGGTCCTTGGCCACCTTGCAGATTTTCTCAATTAGTTTGTTCTGCTGAACAGAAATGTAGCCGACCTTGTTGGTTTAGGAGTCACTTGCCTTTTGCAGATAGATGAGTATCTCCTCTTTAATGTTCATGCCGTTAACTCTATCTCTCATATCTTGAAGGGCTTTCTGTTTAATCGTCTTTATATCATCGAAGGCTGTAGTATCAATCACATCCGTTATCATCTCTACGACAACTTTTGGCTCTTTGAGTTGTTCCTATTATTTGAAGATTCTCCGGAAAAGTCATTCCATATGCTTCAATTTGATTATTAACATAACTTGTTAGTTCACTGATCTTCTGGTTAGCATTGTCAATAAACATATTTTAGTCAAACTCCTTTATGGTTTTGATGACTCCAGAAATGTATTAATTTATGCTTTGCTTGAAGTCAATTGATTTTAACGTACTTACAGCCCCATCCAGTAGTTGCATAACTTTGTCATACATGACTTCAGTGTATAGATCTCAAGGCATCAACCTGCGATTGCACAGTTTCTTGAACTTTGAATTCCTTAATGAGTACTACAGTCTGATCCATGAACACTTTAATTATCTTGTCAAAATCATACCTGAGAAGCAGATTTCTGATGTGAGAATACACAGCATTGATTTTGTCTACAATTTCATATTCTTCAACCAGTTGACAATTACATCCATTATAGATTCAAGGACCCTGGTCATCTCCTCAGAGGGAATCTGAGCAGTTAGCTGCTCCACATATATAGCAAAGTTGATCGGAAGGATGTAATCCCTGAGATCCTGGAAAAACATTGTGACATCAAAGGTCTCAATAACCTGTTTCAATTCATTAATTTTATCTTGAAGTTTTTCTTTGATTCTAAATCTACCATCAATGTCCCCCAACCAGGCAACACTGCTGTCGCTTAGCTTCTGTAGATCAATCTGTCTGATGACATCAATTGCATCAATAGCTCGGACAATTGTCTCTCTGATATTAAAATGGTAATCGAAGTCCTTCAGTTGATTTCCAGTTTGTGAGAGGAATGGCATTTGAAAGTCTCCACTCTCAATGCTGCCCCTGACTGTAGCCATCAGGTCTCTGATTTTGGTTGCAATATCAATCAGGGATTTCATTCTCCACAGAGGCCTCCAAGTCTTCCAGTGTCACAACATACTCTTGTGTCAAAAGAATCAGTTTCTCTTTCACCTCATTCACTTTATACTCCAAATCAATCTCTGTCATTGACTTGTCACTGACTTGCTGCGGCAGATTGTTCAAATGAACTCTTAGCCCACCAGTTAGCTGGTTAATGTCTAAGCTGATGATATATTGTTGCATGGCCTCCAGAGCATTGACAACAGCAGTTTTGAGAAGCTCAAAGCAGCTGGAAGTATTTTAATGAAGGGAGGCTTGACGATATGTGAGTCACTGTTCTTGTCAAACTTCAAGAAACTGGAGACATTGAATTCTTGATTTTCCTTCTCTGAGCTTCTCAGCATTGTTATAAGTCTTGATTATAAGTGTGGTTGTCAAACTTGGATTTAGTCTTCTAGGTCAATGACTGTTCACTGGGTGTTAGAAGACCGTCAAATTTGTTATCCAGGTGAGCAGCAGATTCTCCACTCTCCAGCAGGTGTGGTTGAGACCAGGCAGTCATGTGAATAAGCAAGTGCAAGAGGCTCACAAGCAACTTGCTGTAGAGCTGCCCAGTGTGCTTCCCAAACAGGTCCACCAGACCATCGCTGTTGATTATGGCATTGGCATTGACACTGGAGGTCAGTCCTGCAATTTTAATTTCACAGTTGTGTCTCATCTGTGCATCCATTATCTTCCCAGTTGTGCTACACTTCAGTGGGCCAGC
The DNA here is from genome assembly GCF_002910315.2 of Salvelinus sp. IW2-2015. Taxonomy (NCBI): domain Eukaryota; kingdom Metazoa; phylum Chordata; class Actinopteri; order Salmoniformes; family Salmonidae; genus Salvelinus; species Salvelinus sp. IW2-2015. The sequence continues at coordinate 13,355,990 of NC_036849.1, read as the reverse complement.
TACTGTAGGTCAGCATAGTTCATTTCATAAGTGTGCCTGAGCTCATGTTCTTCTCCGTAGGCTCCTCTTACAATTCCAGTCAGCTTTAGCTTGGTAGGCTCCATCTTCACGTGGCCTTCATTGTCCATACGGAGGTCAAAGAACTTGAGATAATTTTTCATGTCAATGGAGGTAAAACAAGGCTTCATGCCAACCTTTATATCATGTTTGTATCATCCTCACAGATGAAGTAGTCTGTCTAAGACCAGAAAACAAGGGTCCATAATGTGAGACTCAGACTATGGGTGTTTTCTGTCTTCATGTCCTGCAGAGATCCCTTCATGTTGTCGGAGAAGGTCCCCCTCCTGTTCAATGCCAGTTTAATTGTGCTTCTTGCGTTTGAGTCATAGGCGTTGCCTCTGAAGGTACTGCCTACCTAGTGAAGCCTCAGTACTTGATATTCTGCCCTCCAAACTTAGCTTGACGCTGATTTATTCAGCCATTCCTTTGGTCGTGTAGGTCAGGGTGGTGCCACTACTATCTATGTCACCATTGTAGATGTTTTCAAATGTCAAGGGACTGCACTGTAGGCTGTTGGTGCCACTGGTAACCAGTCCATTTCTGTTCACTGTCACAGTGGCATCCTTGTAGTTGAGCTCTGCCATATGCTTGAGAGCATCGTCCTGCACATTGGATTTGGACACAATGGACAACTTGTCATTGGCATACACTCCCTTGATCATGTTGTGAGCCTGTATAAGTGTCGAGTTCACCCGCAGGTTGGACTCTCTTCTTCTCATCTATTGAGGGGGTGAATGGCATAGTTATGGCTGTAGGAAGAGTCAGCTTTCAATGAGCCCACTCTGATGGTTCCATCCAAGTTATCATCCCCTGTGACCTCTTCAGAAGTGCTCTGACTTTGCAGAGTAGTACAGAAAGGTCTGCATGCCCAGAGGACTTGAAGCTTCAATCTTGTCGTTGGCCCTGGCATTCAGTTTGTCTGTCACACTCAAGGTTTCAAAGACAATGAAGCTGGCATCAATGGAGCTGTGGCTCTGTGACCCTTGATGAGGTACTTCAGATTATCTTCCACAGTTCCTGAAATGATTGGATGAAACCATTGTCATTGTCATTGTGATATGGTGACTTTATAGAAAATTATCTAAATATCGTTCTATTCTATATTCTTAAATATATGAGGACCATGTGTGGTAAATATAAATTTAAATAAATGTGGAAAGATAAGCAAAGTTTACCTTCAAGTCTGTAGGAGAGTGGGCTAACAGGGGACTCAGCCATGACGTTATATTTAAGCAATAAGGCCAATATACCTGTCACGTCTACTCCCACTCCACCGCTCCGGCACTCGAGGTCGGCGGTTTACTAACCACCGGTCCTGGCAACCCATCATTACGCACACCTGGCAACCCTCATTACACAAACCTTCCCTGCCTGTCTCACCAGCACTGGCAGGGAAGTTATAAACTATAAATCTCCACTATAAAAAGCATCTAGACATTATCATACATTTCTTTTAGACTAAAATAAAGTTTTCAACAGTGGAGATTTGTATAAACCTTACTGTCTGTCTCTCTGACATTTCAACATGGTTTCAATATTCAAATTCGATCACCAACTGTCTCATAGTAATGAATGTGAAGGGTCGGGAGTCGGGACGAGAGAGAGAGGCAGGCAGTGTTTCTCAGCCAGTCGAAATCATGAAACAGCTGGCATAATTTTTATGAATATATACAAAGAAAAGTCAATTGAAAAAAGGTGCAACGAAACAAAGTGCAGCTAGTTTGCAGTCTTTGCAGCTTCAGTTTGAAGTTATTGTGAAGCTATGTTGTTGAGTAGCTCCTCCGAACAACAGTGTCCTAACGATAGAGTACATTTTCTATGCCAGGAGAAATCGTGCCTCATTAGCTCATTGTTATGGATGTATCCAAATAAATGTCACTAGAAAACAGCTTAAACAAATGCAGCTACTGATTTTATTCTTTCTGCACTGTTTGACGTGACTAAGTTAGCCGTAGTTGGCTAGCTAGCAAGCTTAGGATAAGAATGTTTCCAGCCAGTATGGCAATGGAATATTTAGAACGTGTCATGCCTGCTCCCGCTCTTCCCCCCTGGCGCTCGAGGGCGCCAGGCTGCCCTGCGTTACGCACTCCTGCCACCATCATTACGCACACCTGCCTTACCTCATCACCCGCATCAGCGATACTGGACTCACCTGGACTCAATCACCTGTTTATTACCTCCCATATATTTGTCAGTTCCCCAGCTCTGTTTCCCGCTGCTGTATTGATTGTCATCTGTCTTTGTGTTTCCCAGTTCTGACGCTGTTCCTGTTGCATGTCTGTTCCAATTAAATGTTAACTCCCTGTACCTGCTTCTCTTCTGCAGCGTCGTTCCTTACAGAACGAACGACTCGGTCACGTCCATAGATACAGAACAAAAAGACTGAACGACTGGGTCACGTCTCTGACATCCGAACCAATAGAACGAACGACCAGCCGGCTTGGGTAGCAACCCTAGATTTGTTCCTAGACTATATCTTGTGGAAGGATGAAATAGTATCAATAAATTCATCAAAATAACATTTTTAATGAAAATATGTCAATCATTATTTGAATATGTTGGTAACCCGTTGTATAAAAGTAATAATAAATATCACAAACCCCCGAGGTGCCTTATTGCTATTATAAACTGGTTACCAATGTAATTAGAGCAGTAAAAATAAAAGGTTTGTCATACCCGTGGTATATTATCTGATATATCGGCTGTCAGCCAATCAGCATTCAGGGCTCGAACCACCCAGTTTATAAACAGTGTTGTTTCCCCCAGAGATGGATCCCTCCCATTTGTTGAAGTTGCTGATCACTTTGGAGTTCACCTCAGCAAAGCTAAGCAAGGGCAGCATGAAGTCAAAAGAGCGAGGTATGGTCAAAGTTAGGATTTGGGTCTCATTTGCAGGAGTCATCCAACCTATTTCAGTAACATCGATCGAAGGAATGTACAGGGTAGTGGGAAAGTTTCGCTTTTCAGAAGATTTTCCTATGAAACAACTATGAAATATTGTGCCACGCATCTTCTTCCCCTTGACGTTGCTCTCTGTGACTGCCAGCTTTATCCCTGCCTCAATGTCCTAATCAGGGATCTGGACGTCAGTGGTTAGAGTGTCCTTGTAGTACTTCAGTGTTACGGTCGCCTCTGTGGGCTCAGCACCTAATATGGAGAGGACAGATACAGTGCATTCGGAAAGTATTCAGACCCCTTGACTTTTTCCAAATTTTGTGACGTTACAGCCTTATTTTAAAATTGATTCAATCGTTTCTTCTCCTCATCAATCTACACACAATACCCCATAATGACAAAGCAAAAACAGGTTTTTAGAGATGTTTGCAAATGTATAAAATAAAATAAAAACTGAAAACTCACATTTACATAACTATTCAGACCCTTTACTCAGTACTTTGCTGAGGCACCTTTGGCAGCGATTACAGCCTCGAGTCTCTTGGGTTTGACGCTACAAACACCTTTATTTGTGGAGTTTCTCCCATTTTTCTCTGCAGATCCTCTCAAGCTCTGTCCAGTTGAATGGGGAGCATCGCTGCACAGCTATTTTTAGGTCTCTCCAGAGATGTTAAATCGGTTTCAAGTCCGGGCTCTAGCTTGGCCGCTCAAGGACATACAGAGGCTTGTACCAAAGTGTCACGTCTGCTCCTGCGTCGCCAGAGTACTACCCACCGGTCCTGGGATTCATCATTACGCACATTTATCAATGTTGCGTAGAAAAGCTTAGAAATTAACTCGTACAAAGAAAATGTCGAATATTCGCAAGAAACAAAAAAGTTGATATTTATCAATTGCTTGTACGCTTGATTTACACACACCTGTAAGTATTTTGCCTTGATAAATCAGGCACATTCTAAAACACTGTGCTAGTGCACGTGAAGTCTCATTTATAGAAAGAACCACCCTAAATGACCAGTTATAGTCACAAACCTTCCCTTAGAAATATAACTTTTGATCACCGAAGTAGAAGCAAAACAAGCCATACTTTTTGGAGACCTCAGCAATGGCTTGACAAATAAGATACAAAATATTACTTGGGAGCAGGTTAGAGCTGGGGTAAATTCTGCCTCATCTGAGTGCAGAACAGTTAATGAAATGAAAAAGAAATGAAAATAAAAATCTTGACAGATGTGGGTGATTTGCCTGACCCCTCATCCCCAGGCCTACAAGAAGGGTGTCCTCTGACCCCTCATCCCCAGGCCTACAAGAAGGGTGTCCTCTGACCCCTCATCCCCAGGCCTACAAGAAGGGTGTCCTCTTTGGCGAGCGCTTCAGCTGCACAGCATGTTTTGAGTGACGCAGTCCTGAAACAACAAGAAGAGATCAACACATCAGTTATTGGACTCAAACAGCAGCTGGAGGATGTATGCAACAGCCTGAGAGAGATAAATCAATCATTGAAAGAACTTGTAGACTGTGTCAAACATGTGAGACAAATTTTGGTGCAATGCAAATGTGTTTTCCTCATTGATTTGATTACAATATTTGGAAGAACAGATACCTAAAACCGTTGTATGATGTTGACTCTTGTTCTCAGTGCCAGAGCTATGGGTGGTGGGAAACACTACCTGTCAGGCACGGGCTCATTGGGTCTGGGTGGATCATTCAGGGGAATGCCATTTTTGATTGCAATGTTGCACACTGCAAGCCTTGACAATGTAGTAAACCTAAAAAGGAATTTGCACATTGTATTACATTCACGTAATGGCATTTGAAGGAATGTCATTGCAGAGGCAAGCCTTGCTAGGCTGGTATTGCAGCCAGGTAATGCCCTTTCAGCAGGCCTATGGTGTGCTCCACTGTTGCTCTTGTGCGTGCTTGGGCTTGGTTGTACCTTGCCTCTTGTTGGTTTGAGGGGTTTGTGAGGGGAGTCATCAGCCATGTTTTTAATGGGTAGCCCCGGTCTCCTGCAGTTATGAACACAACATTCAGATATTGTTTCCCAATAGAGGTCTAACGTGGCAAATAAAACCTTGCAAATAAAACATAAGTCACTTACTAATAAGCCATCCGTCCTCAACAGCTCCTTCCTGGAGGTTAGGGCCTACTGAACTGTTCTGCACAATGAATGAATCGTGTGTCCCACTTGGCCACTACATTCAACAAAGCCAAATGTGAATCACAGAGGACCTGCACATTGACAGAATGGAAACCTTTTCGGTTGAATAAGTTGGATTTGTTCAATGATGGTGCTTTTATTGTGATGTGGGTGCAGTCAATTGCTCCAATGACATTGGGAAATCCAGCTATGGTGTGGAAATCCCTTTTCACTCTGGCCTGTTGCACAGTAGTGTACGGAAACTGTATGTATTGTGGGGTCAATGAAATAATGCCACGAAGGACTGCAGGCAATATTCGGCTCCTGGTTGGTTGTGAAATGCCAGACCGATCCTCAATCTCCCTTTGGAATGTTCCTGTGGCCAAAAATCCCAGGGTGGAGAGGACTTGGGTATTTTTTTTTATTTCTTTTTATTTCACCTTTATTTAACCAGGTAGGCTAGTTGAGAACAAGTTCTCATTTGCAACTGCGACCTGGCCAAGATAAAGCATAGCAGTGTGAACAGACAACACAGAGTTACACATGGAGTAAACAATAAACAAGTCAATAACATGGTAGAAAAAAAGAGAATCTATATACAATGTGTGCAAAAGGCATGGGGTAGGCAATAAATCGAATAATTACAATTTAGCAGATTAACACTGGAGTGATAAATCATCAGATGATCATGTGCAAGAAGAGATACTGGTGTGCAAAAGAGCAGAAAAGTAAATAAACAAAAGCAGTATGGGGGGGTGAGGTAGGTAAATTGGGTGGGTAGTTTACAGATGGACTATGTACAGCTGCAGCGATCGGTTAGGCTGCTCGGTAGCAGATTTTAAAGTTTTGAGGAGAGTAAAAGTCCAACTCAGAGATTTTGCAATTCGTTCCAGTGCAGGCAGCAGAGAACTGGAAGGAAAGGCGTCCAAATGAGGTTTTAGCTTTAGGGATTGATCAGTGAGATACACCTGCTGGAGCGCGTGCTGCGGGTGGTGTGTAGCCATGTGCACCAGTGAACTGAGATATAGCGGCACTTTAACCTAGCATAGCCTTGTAGATGACCTGGAGCCAGTGGGCTGACGACGAACATGTAGCGAGGGCCAGCCGACTAGGGCATACAGTTCGCAGTGGTGGGTCGTATAGGTGCTTTAGTAACAAAGACATGGCACTTGTGATAAACTGCATCCAGTTGCTGAGTAGAGTGTTGGAAGCTATTTTGTAGATGACATCGCGAAGTCGAGATCGGTAGGATAGTCAGTTTTACTAGGGTAAGTTTGCGGCGTGAGTGAAGGAGGCTTTGTTGCGGAATAGAAAGCCGATTCTTGATTTGATTTTGATGGAGGAATTTTGATATGAGTCTGGAAGGAGAGTTTGCAGTCTAGCCAGACACGTAGTCTTATAGATGTCACATATTCTAGGTCGGAACGTCCAGGTGGTGATGCTAGTCGCGGTGCCGGTGCAGGAGCGAACGATTGAAAAGCATCATTGGTTTTACTAGCGTTTAAGAGCAGTTGGAGGCCACGGAAGAGTGTTGTATGGCAATTGAAGCTCGTTTGAGTTAGATAGCACAGTGTCAAGGAAGGGCCGGAAGTATATAGATGAGTATGTGTCGTCTGCGTAGAGGTGGATCAGGGAATCGCCCGCAGCAAGAGCAACATCATTGATGATACAGAGAAAAGAGTCGGCCCGAGAATTGAACCCTGTGGTACCCCCATAAGAGACTGCCAGAGGACCGGACAACATGCCCTCCGATTTGACACACTGAACTCTGTCTGCAAAAGTAGTTGTGAACAGGCAAGGCAGTCATAGAAAAACGAGCTACTGGGTCTGCCGATAAGAATATGGTGATTGACAGAGTCGAAAGCCTTGGCCAGTCGATGAAGACGGCTGCACAGTAATGTCTTTATCGATGGCGGTTATGATGTCGTTTAGTACCTTGAGCGTGGCTGAGGTGCACCCGTGACGGCTCGGAAACCGGATTGCACAGCGGAGAAGGTACGGTGGGATTCGAGATGGTCAGTGATCTTTTTGTTGACTTGGCTTTCGAAAGACCTTAGATAGGCAGGGCAGGATGGATATAGTCTGTAACAGTTTGGGTCCAGGGTGTCTCCCCTTTGAAGAGGGGGTGACCGCGGCAGCTTTCCAATCCTTGGGGATCTCAGATGATACGAAGGAGAGGTTGAACAGGCTGGTAATAGGGGGTGCGACAATGGCGGCGGACAGTTTCAGAAATAGGGGGTCCAGATTGCAAGCCCAGCTGATTTGTATGGGTCCAGGTTTTCCAGCTCTTTCAGAACATCTGCTATCTGGATTTGGGTAAAGGAGAAGCTGGGGAGGCTTGGGCGAGTAGCAGCGGGGGGGGCGGGGCTGTTGGCCAAGGTTGGAGTCGCCAGGAGGAAGGCATGGCCAGCCATTGAGAAATGCTTGTTGAAGTCTTCGATTATCACGGATTTATCGGTGGTGACCGTGTTACCTAGCCTCAGTGCAGTGGGCAGCTGGGAGGAGGTGCTCTTGTTCTCCATGGACTTTACAGTATCCCAGAACTTTTTGGAGTTGAAGCTACAGGATGCGAATTTCTGCTTGAAAAAGCTGGCCTTGCTTTCCTGACTGACTGCGTGTATTGGTTCCTGACTTCCCTGAACAGTTGCATATCGCGGGGGCTCTTCGATGCTATTGCAGTTCGCCACAGGATGTTTTTGTGCTGGTCGAGGGCAGTCAGGTCTGGAGTGAACCAAGGGCTTATATCTGTTCTTGGTTCTGCATTTTTTGAACGGAGCATGCTTGTCTAATATGGTGAGAAGTAACATTTAAAGAATGACCAGGCATCCTCAACTGACGGGATGAGGTCAATATCCTTCCAGGGTACCCGGGCCAGGTCGATTAGAAAGGCCTGCTCGCAGAAGTGTTTTAGGGAGCGTTTGACAGTGATGAGGGTGGTCGTTTGACCGCGGACCCGTGGCGGATACAGGCAATGAGGCAGTGATCGCTGAGATCTTGATTGAAGACAGCAGAGGTGTATTGGGAGGGCAGGTTGGTCAGGATAATGTCTATTAGGGTGCCCATGTTTACGGATTTAGGGTTGTACCTGGTGGGTTCCTTGATGATTTGTGTGAGATTGAGGGCATCAAGCTTGATTGTAGGACTGCCGGGTGTTAAGCATATCCCAGTTTAGTCACCTAACAGAACAAACTCTGAAGCTAGATGGGGAGCGATCAATTCACAGATGGTGTCCAGGGAACAGCTGGGAGCTGAGGGGGGTCGGTAGCAAGGCGGCAACAGTGAGAGACTTATTTCTGGAGAGATTTAATTTTTAAAATTAGAAGTTCGAACTGTTTGGGCATAGACCTGGAAAGTAGAACAGAACTTTGCAGGCTATCTCTGCAGTAGATTGCAACTCCTCCCCCTTTGGCAGTTCTATCTGACGGAAAGTGTTATAGTTGGGTATGGAAATCTCAGAATTTTTGGTGGCCTTCCAAGCCAGGATTCGGAACGGCAAGGACATCAGGATTGGCAGAGTGGTGCTAAAGCGGTGAGTAAGGCAAACTTAGGGAGGAGGCTTCTGATGTTGACATGCATGAGGCCAAGGCTTTTTCGATCGCAGAAGTCAACGAAAATGAGGGTGACTGGGGACATGCAGGGCCTGGGTTTACCTCCACATCACCCGAGGAACAGAGGAGTAGTAGGATGAGGGTGCGGCTAAAGGCTATCAAAACTGGTCGCCTAGAGCGTTGGGGACAAAGAATAAAAGGAGCAGATTTATGGGCGTGGTAGAATAGATTCTGGGRATAATGTGCAGACAGGGGTATGGAGGGGCGCGGGTACAGCGGAGGCAAGCCCAGGCACTGGGTGATGATAAGAGAGGTTGTATCTCTGGACATGCTGGTCTCAATGGGTGAGGTCACCGCATGTGTGGGGGGTGGGACAAAGGGGGTATCAGAGGTACGGAGAGTGGAACTGCAGGGTCCATTGCAAACCAAAACAATGATAATGAAAACTAGCCTGAACAGTATGCAAGGCATATTGATAWTTGAGAGAGACATACAATAAGGCATAAAGTGATTGCAGGTCTTGATTGGGAGAGCTAGCTAAAACAACAGGTAAGATAACAGCAGCAATAACAGGGTGCTAGTCTAACACAGCAACAACAGGTAAAAATGGCGACGACTAGGCAGAGAGGGTCGGATTAACTACACACAGATCCTGAGTTAAAGCACAGAGCCGACAGATAAAACACAAATAAACAGAATGGAGTACCGTGAATTAATGGACAGTCAAGCATGCATCAGCTATGTAGCCAAGTGATCATAGTGTCCAGGGGGCAGCCGTAGATGGAGCAGAGGAGGCCTCCACTAAGCTAGCACGCGGCGTTTAAAGTTAGTAGCCCGGGGGGTGGTCTGCTCAGACGGAGGGGGTCTGCTCAGACGTGGTTGTGTCGACAGAGAATCCAAGCCAGATGGCGATGGCGAAAGAGAGGTTGTGAATTGTAGAATTGTGTTTGCTAACTGGTGCTAGCTTCGTGGCAGTGGCGCTAGCTGCGCTAGCCCCAGTATGCACTGGGATGGCATTGTTGCGTTTCGTCTCCCTTTCTAATACTGGAGTGAGTTGGTTGCAGAGATACAATAAACTATGCCTTGGAAAATGAAATCTACTAATAAGCCAAGTGTCGCTCTCAGCAAAAACATCTGCACGCTCATTGAAAATACGCTCCCTGTGTAATGCAGCTTGTGCCAGATCCTCTAGCAATGCAAGATTTGCCATGTTGGACAAGTCACAATGCCTCAGTGTTGCCTTTTATATTATTTAACTGGTTTAACTAAATTGCCTCCATCCTTACATTCCACTCCCTTTCTAATTTACTTTATTATTTAATTAGGCTTAAATGGTTTCATATTTATGAATTTGATAGCACCCTGAGAAAACTATTAGCTTAAGTGTCTATGAACGAAATACATGAATAAACCATTAATGCATTCTCTTTTTTCTTCATAGTTTATTATTTGATACATGTGTGTCAATACTTTCTCCATTTGGTGGATGGTATTTCATTAGCAGTTTGACTTTTCTACCACAAGGTGCTGTGTGTACGCATGGTCAGAGGTGTGCTTAAATTTACGCACATTCTCAAGTATAAGTACAAATTAATAAATCCCACACTTTGCTTAGAAATGATCGCACGCATGGTTTACGAACATTTCTGTTTGTAGGCAACATTGATAAATGAGGGCCCTGGCACTCATCATTACACGCACCTGTTAATCATTATGATTCACACCTGAACTCCATTACCTTCATAATTTCCTCCCCTTTATATGTCACTCTCCCATGGTCACTCACCAGTTGGTATTGTTCTTGTGTATCGGCATTCTGCCTTATGTGTCACGCTCTGATCTGTTTCACCTGTTCCTGTGATTGTCTCAACCCCCTCCAGGTGTCGCATATTTCCCTGGTGTATTTATCCCTGTGTTTCCTGTCTCTGTGCCAACTCGTCTTGTATGTTAGTCAAGTCAATCAGTGTGTTTTTCCCCATTCTCCTTTTGCTTTTTGATAGTCTTCCCGGTTTTGACCCCTGCCTGACTCTGGACTACTTTCCCGCCTGCCTGATCATCCTGCCTGCCCTGACCTTGATTCTGCCTGCCCTTCGGTACCTTTTGGACTCTGAACTGGTTTTGACCCTTTTGCCTGTCCATGACCATTCTCTTGCCTTACCCTATTGGATTAATAAATGTTGTAAGACTCCAACCATCTGCCTCCTGTGTCTGCATCTGGGTCTTGCCTTGTGTCATGATATTATGTTAGTGTCGTGTTCTTGGTTTTGTTGTTTTAGTAAAATTTTGCACCTGCTTTCGACTCACCGCACCATCATTACAGAATACCAACTCAAAATATGGAAGCAGCAGGACAACCGGACATCTCCCAGGTGATTGATGAACAAGGTTACCTTCTTCGTCAACACAATGATCAGCTGGCTCAACTGGAGAAGGCCATGGAAGATGTTCTCGGCAGTCTACAATGTCTCAACAGCGGAGGATATTCTAGAGCCAGTCTACCCAACGAGTTAGCACACAAGCCCATCCAGCAAACTGCTCAGGTCAGCGATACCCTTCTATCCCTCCCGGAGAAATATGATGGGACACCATCCAAATACGGTGGCTTCCTCCTTCAGTGCTCCCTCTATTTCACACATCAGATGGGAGCCCCCACCACCGAGAAGTCTAAGGTTGCCACGGTTATTTTTCTGCTGACTGGGCGGCCATTGGAATGGGCTACGGCCGTCTGGAAGAGAGGAGAGGAACTTGAGTTTTATGAGGGGTTCATGTATTTTCGATCATCCCGCGGAGGGCAGAGAGGGAGGTGAGCATCTGCTTCAGCTCCAGCAGGGGAATCAGACAGCTGCTGAGTATGTGCTTACCTTCCGGAGAGTAGCAGCTTCCAGTGGATGAAATGAGCCGGCGCTCAGCACGTTATTTAGAAGAGGTCTGCGCGGGGAGATCCAGACGGAACTGGCTTGCCGAGATGACAACCTCACCCTGGACGCACTCATTGATATGGCCATCCGTCTGGATAACCTCCTCCGGGAGCGCGGGCATCTTCGTCGCTTCTCTCCCTCCTTCGGCGAGTGTTCGGGATCAGAGCCTGAACCCATGGAGGTAGGGGTCACACGCCTTCCCGTGGCGGAATGACGCAGACGGATACAGCTGGGGCTCTGTCTGTACTGTGGCCAGAGAGGGCACAAGCGCCAGCTGTGTCCGTTTCTTCAGAATCCAGGATCCACTAGAGCAGAGGGAGGGTCATGTGATGTTACATCCCCTGGACCAGGAGTGAGTATTCCATCTACTGCTCTTCCTGTTAGATTCTTTGTAGTACCATCACTCTGGCTGCCTGTCCCTCATGCCCTGTGTCTACAGCTTTAGTGGATTCTGGCGCCTCGGGGGACTCAGACCCTTGCCTCCTCTCTCAATATTACTACCTACCCGCTCTCCTCTCCTTTTCCGGTTCAAAGTCTCTACCTTCGATCTCTAGGATCCGGAACCATCACACACATCACCCAACCACTCACCCTCACCATAGAGCCCAATCACCAGGAAAACATCCCCTTCATCACCTGTGCACCAGTTCACAAGATCATCCTCGGCCTACCTTGGCTTCAGCGCCATAACCCTACCATCTCATGGTCGAGGATGAGAATCAGCAACTGGTCACCTGAATGCCGGAAGACCTGCTTTCCTGTCCCCTGTTTACACGTCGGTTGCACTTCAGCCCAACATCCCGGAGGAATATCAGGATCTAAGGGAGGTATTCTCCAAGACAATCCAAGCGGACTGTCATGTGCCTTTTACTGATGAGTGGCTTCCATCTGGCCTCTACCACAAAGGCCTGATTGATGGAGTGCTGCGAAGATGGTTGTCCTTCTGGAAGGTTCTCCCATCTCCACAGAGGAACTCTGGAGTTCTGTCAGAGGGACCATCAGGTTCTTGGTCACCTCCCTGACCGATTGCTCAGTTTGGCCGGGCAGATAGCTCTAGGAAGAGTCTTGGTGGTTCCAAACGTTTCTCATTTAAGAATGGAGGCCACTGTGTTCTTGGGGACCTTCAATGCTGCAGACATTATTTGGTACCCTTCCCCAGATCTATGCCTCGACACAAAACACAGGACAGGCGTGTGCCTTTCCAAATAATATCCAATCAATTGGATTTACCACAGGTGGATGCCGATCAAGTTGTAGAAACATCTCAAGGATGATCAATGGAAACATGATGCACCTGAGCTCAATTTCGAGTATCATAGCAAAGAGTCTGAATACTTAAGTAAATAAGGTATTTCTGTTTAAATTTTTAATGAATTTGCTAAAATTCCTAAAAAACCTGTTATCGCTTTGTCGTTATGGAGTATTGTTTGTAGATTGAGGACATTTTTTTATTTAATCCATTTTAGAATAAGGCTGTAAAGTAACAAAATATGGAAAAGTCAAGTGGTCTGAATACTTCCAGAACGCTCTGCAGACCCCAATTAATTTTATGTGGATATCTATGGCATTTGTCTGTCTTAATTAGATTTTTTTTTCTCCATTGGCCACACATACCATCCACCCTCGGGGTTAGCTTCAGAGAGTCCATTTTCTTGCGTCCCTCCTTGCACCCTCTGAGAGTTTCAGAAGTAATGGCAGCAGTGTATTCTGTGACCTCCCCTGTTGGTTGGAGCTCCACATCAAGCCTAATGGATTGACAGACATGTGTCTCTTAAATATTATCCTTTTAATAAATAGAATGATACAGTTGAAATCAATCATGTTTGGAAATCCAAGCAATGGACGCAGCCTTCACCTGCTCTCCCCTGTAAGGGGGTAGTATGGAGCATCGTCTGAGTTTGCGTTGGCGTAACACAGTGTGGTGCAGATATTCATACCAGTAAACAGGAGCTGGCACTCAGGAGTCTGTCATGCGCTCTCCTATTGAGGGCACCATCTTAGTCTGGGGGGAGGACACTTACATCATCTTGTTTCTGGATTTTGAAGAGTTGTAGGAATTTAATTTAAGAATATTTAATATATCTTTTTACATCATATAGTAATGCTTAATATAACTGATGCAAGTTGAGGCTGGTTTAAGTCAAGTTGGTCTACATTTAAAGATGATGGCATTTAATACAAACTGGACTCTTAATATGTATGTGAGCTAACCATAATGTGCCACTTACTGTATATTTCAAATTAAATTATTAGAATTAAAATAATTTAAGTTGAAGTTAGAGTAATTCCCACCTGACGCTGAATAGCAGCTGAGTGGTTCCCTTGGGTGCAAATATGGAGAGCTTGTGTCACGGCCGTTGAATGAAGAGGACCAAGGTGCAGCGTGGTCAGCGTACATTTTACTTTATTTATATGACGCCGACAAAAACAATAAACAATCTAAAGGCTAGCTTTAGCTGAAGGCTATAGTGCCAACAAACAAAGACAACTTAGGACTACCTAAGTATGGTTCTCAATCAGAGACAATGATAGACAGCTGTCCCTGATTGAGAACCCTACCCTGCCAAAACATAGAAATACAAATAATAGAACGAAAGAACATAGAATACCCACCCCAAATCACACCCTGACCAAACCAAATAGAGACATAAAAAAGATCTCTAAGGTCAGGGCGTGACAGTTTGATAACATTCCTGCTAATGGTGACTTTGGCATTCAGGGAACTCTCATGGTATATGCTGGTGTGCATCTCGATGCCAGCCACCACAAACTCAGGAATGTTGAGGCCCATTTGTGTAATATACTCCACATCAATAGATTGCATGAAAGACAGCTGCTGCTACAGGTAAGAAAGGCATAATTTACATGTAAAAATCACCTAGGATCCTAAATAAATGAAAGAATTTGTTCAAATATAGTCAAAATCCATAAAACATGTTCCATAAGGCCTATACATTTAATTGAATGGAAACAAAAGAGCAGGCAGTTTACCATGCCAGTGGAAAAGTTCAGACCTCCCTTAGCTCTAGGGGCAAAGACACCAGACAAGGAGAATTTCAGGGGTAAGCCAGACACAGAGGGAAGGGAAAAACTCTAATCCAGGAAGATATAGTGGGCCTGAAGCTCATTGTCAGTGCTGGACATCAGAGACTGCATGGCCTGTACAAAAATAAAGAAAAGGCTAATTGAAACAAAGAGACTTTGGGTGTGGGTCAGTTATACTCTAAATGTATAGAAATAAATGTTTAGCTTCATTTGTAATTTACTGTTTTGTTTAGTTTTCTAGTTTTCACATACTGTATATATTATTATTATATGCTTTCCCCCTCAGAATGACCTATTCAGTCAACAATGATTTACCTTCAGAGGCATTATCTTGAAGAACACGTCAGTACATAGCTAGGGTCGGGGCCATGTGCTCCATCTCACTGAACTTGATGTATCCAACTTCATCTCCAAGAATCCTTAGGTAGGCCATGGCCTCAGCGGAGTCTTGAGAGTGCAGTTCCCTGACAAGCTTTTGGAAGTTCTGTCCAATGTCTCTTACGAGGTCCTGCGGGGCCTGTAAGATATGGATGATTAAAAATGTCTTTAAATACTTCAGCTCACACTGAAAAGCCTAACGAAAAGACTATTCCTTGAGCAGCAATATATCAAATTATACAGTTTTCCAGCACCTGTTGGACTGAGTCTGGCATCTTGAGACCAGCCCAGTACAGGCCTTGGAGACAGGGGTGAAACCTTGCTCTCCAAAAAGGGCCTCAAGGCTCAGTTCATATCCATTTCCTTCAATACAGACCTCAAAAATGGAAGTGGAAAAAAAGGGGGAGACAAGATATCAATGTAATCACACCAATATTGATGCAATATTCTTTTAAATAATAAACATTTTAATTAAATGTTTAATTTATTATATAAATATATATTTTAAAGTTTCTATAGTTTTTTAAAACCTCTAACATATTACCGTTATACCCAAAGGCTTTGAAGATGGTCTCCAGCAGGACTTCCTTTGGCAGGGATGCAGTGGAATCAAAGATCATGTTGCTCTTTATGGAGCCCATGGTGGTGTCCATTTTGCAGTTGCGGGACGTTGTGGCGAAGTGGTTATTAACAGAGTGCTGATGGTCTTGCAATGCCTCCTCGATATACTTACTGTCTTATTCTTGAGGAAGATAGAAAGAGAGCACTTTTCAGAACCCACAACTTGCTTGAGTTGCACAAGTAATTATGGGGACTAGGACAATAAAGGTTTTTTTTTTTTTTTTTTTTTTTTTTTTCACCTTTATTTAACCAGGTATTATTTTGCGGTGGTGGAAAAAGTACCCAATTGTCATACTTGAGAAAAGTACACATACCTTAATAGAAAGTTACTCAAGTAAAAGTGAAAGTCACCCAGTGAAAAACTACTTGAGCAAAAGTCTAAAAGTATTAGGTTCTAAATATACTTAAGAATCAAAAGTAAATGGAATTGATCAAATATACTTATGTAGTAAAAGTAAAAGTATAAAACATTTCAAATTCCTTATATTAAGCAAAGCAGAAGACACACCTTTCTTGCTTTTAAAATGTGCAGAGGTACACTCCAACACTCAGACATAATTTACAAACAATGCATTTGTGTTTAGTGAGTCTGCCAGATCAGAGGCAGTAGGCATGACCATGTGTTCTCTTGATAAGTGCGTGAATTTGACCAGTTTCCTGTCCTGCTAACATGTAACGAGTACTTTTGGGTGTCAGGGAAAATGTATGGAGTAAAAAGTAAATTATTTGCTTTAGGAATGTAGTGAAGTAAAAGTAAAAGTTGTCAAAAATATACATAGTAAAGTACAAATACCCCAAAAAACTACTTAAGTAGTACTTTAAAGTATTTTTTACTTAAGTACTTTACGCCACTGTGAAAAATAGAAACTCAATAAAGATGATTTCCTTAGCTAGGTGTCAAATACAGTAGGAGATACAGAAAACATCAACACCTTCCACCACTGTGATCACACACATTCAATTCATCATGTAAATGAAGAGGGAGTGACTGAACATATCATGTTCAGTCACTTACTGTTGCATTTTGGGATCAACAGAGTGGCAGATGTTGTCAAGGTGGCAGGCCACAAAGCTCCTGACCTGTGGGTCCTGCTCATCCTTCAGCATGGTGATCATCTTGTTAAGCAGCGCATTGTCAGGACTCTTCATAAGCATCAGATAAGCTGCCACACGTTTCTGGATGGGGCTCTCAGCATCTTGGTACCCCTCCAAGAGAGTTTTTCTGACCTGTCATTCACAGCAGACATATTTCTAGCTGTATCTGTATGTTAGGTGTAAAACAACACAATACTTAAAACATGACTTGTAATATTGCTTATAAGCGGTTGTATACCCTTAGTATCAGGAAAGTCATGTCCTCATCCCTTGAGCAGTCTCCCAACATGGTATCCATGAACTCTTTCACCTATTTGACCTCAGGGGTGGGATGTCCTGGGTGAAACCTGCAGATGAGTTTTGGGAATATGTTACCCAGTAGTTCTGAATTTTATTGTAATGTATTGCCCTCTGGTGGTTAACTTAAAAAAAAAATTGAATAAAAAATCTAAACGGTTAAAAAGCTGTTATGGTCAAATTAACATCAACCATGTTCCCAGATAAAAAATAAATTAAAAAAAGGCAATTGATGAGATATCTATGATTACAGTTATTTTGGGATGAAAGACTAATTTCACTTACTTCCTGACAGTGTTTTCCAGAGCGTACATAATGTCTTTGCTCTGTTTGTATTGTGCCAAAATGAGCATATCTCTGACCCAGTGGAAGTCAGGACTGGACTGTACACAAAGATGTCCCCATACACAGCTGTGCTGTGCATCCTCCTGATGACTTGGAGGATGGAGAACCGTTTTACAAGAGGGACTAGTAGCACATTCTTTGTACAAATTATCAATACATGTTTTATCTTTATGGTAAATGTTTGCACTGACTTCTCCATTGCAGCCTGGAAGGCCTCAGCTCCTGCAGCCTGTCTATACACAGCCTCTCCCTGGGGGTTGATGACCAACATCTCACTGAAGGCACAATCCGCCGTGTGAAGAACGAAGCTGCATTCTTGTGGGACTTCGAGTTCCACCTGAATGAGGAGGATGATAACAAGAGAGGAAGGGCCAGGCAAACAGAGTGAGGAAGGGTCAGTAAGATAACAGTTCCCCCAGTTACCAGCAGGTATAAGTCAAGCCACAAAAACAAACGAAGGCCTACCTGCCATTCCTGAGGTTGGATGTCCCAGTCACGTCATTTTCTCTCTCTGTCATGTATTGGTATAATTACAGTATTTCATAAAGGTCTTTAACCTTGCTGACACTGGAGATCACACATAATGGGCAAATCAATTTGAATAATTTTACTGTATGAACAAGTATTATACCACCTCTATCAATATTTCTCATATACTACCTAATAGCCCCTGGCTAAGTTTTAGATTGTCACGCCCTGGCCTTAGTATTATTTGTTTTTCTTTATATTTTAGTTAGGTCAGGGTGTGACATGGGGTATGTGTGTGTTTTGGTGATTATATGGTATAGGGGGTGTTGGTTGTAGTGTATGGGTTTGTGTTGAGTGTATGTGTCTAGGTATGTCTATGGTTGAGTGTAGGTGTTTAGGAAAGTCTATGGTTGCCTGATTTGGTTCTCAATCAGAGACAGCTGGTTATTGTTGTCTCTGATTGGGAGCCATATGTAAGGTAGCATAGGCTTTAGGTGTTTGTGGGTAATTGTCTATGTCGATGTTCTATGTTGCATGTATGCACTAGTTCATGCTTAGCTTCACGTTCGTCAGTTTGTTATTTTGTTAGTTTGTAAAGTGGTTTCGTTTTGTGTTTTTTCTCTTCTAAATAAAAGAAGATGTTCTTTTCACGCGCTGCGCCTTGGTCCTCACTCTCTACCTTTGACGATCGTGACAGAATTCCCCACCAACATGGACAAGCAGCGTAAATCAAGGCAGAGTGGCTGGAAGCCCGAGAGGCTACCCCAAAATTTATTGGGGGAGGGCACACGGGGAGTGTGGCTGGGTCAAGTGGGAGAATTGAGCCAGTTCCCCGTGCTTACCATCAGGAGCATTGGCTAAACGAAGGTATGAGTCTGAGAATGTGGAGGAGTTATTGGACAGATTGGAGGAAAGTGAAAGGAGGGAGATTATGAGACATTTGAGGAGTTGTTGGTGTTATTGGAGGAGAGCGAAGAGAGAGAGATGTTGATATGGGGGAGCATACAACAGGTAAGGTTGGGAAGCCTCCTGTGCGTCTCCGAGCCCTGTACGCACTGTTCCTTCTTCCTGCACTCTTCCTGAGGTGCGTGCCCTCAGCCTGGTACCACCAGTACCGGTACCACGCACTAGGCCTAATGTGCGTATCCAGGGTCCAGTATGCCCTGTTCCTTCTCCCCGCACTAGCCTTGAGATGCGTGTCTCCAGCCCGGTACCACCAGTTCCGGCACCACGCACCAGGCCTCAGTGCGCCTCATCCGGCCAGAGCCATCCGTCTCCCCAGCGCCATCGTAAGCCATCCGTCTCCCCAGCGCCATCTGAGCCATCCGTCTCCCCAGCGCCGTCTGAGCCATCCGTCTCCCCAGCGCCGTCTGAGCCATCCGTCTGCCCAGTGCCGTCTGAGCCATCCGTCTGCCCAGTGCCGTCTGAGCCATCCGTCTGCCCAGTGCCGTCTGAGCCATCCGTTCGCCCAGTGCCGTCTGAGCCATCCGTCTGCCCAGTGCCGTCTGAGCCATCCGTCTGCCCAGTGCCGTCTGAGCCATCCGTCTGTCCCGAGCCATTAGAGCCGCCCGTCTGTCCCGAGCCGTCAGAGCCGTTCGTCAGTCAGGAGCTGCTAGAGCCATTCGTCAGACAGGATCTGCCAGAGCCGCCAACCAGACAGGATCTGCAGAGCCGCCAACCAGACAGGATCTGCAGAGCCGCCAACCAGACAGGATCTGCAGAGCCGCCAACCAGACAGGATCTGCCAGAGCCGCCAACCAGACAGGATCTGCCAGAGCCGCCAACCAGACAAGATCTGCCAGAGCCGCCAGCGAGCCATGAGCGTCCAGAGCCGTCAGCCTGCCATGAGCGTCCAGAGCCGTCATCCAGCCATGAGCGTCCAGAGCCGTCAGCCAGCCATGAGCGTCCAGAGCCGTCAGCCAGCCATGGGCAGCCAGAGTCGCCCGCCAGCCATGGGCAGCCAGAGTCGCCCGCCAGCCATGGGCAGCCAGAGTCGCCCGCCAGCCATGGGCAGCCAGAGTCGCCCGCCAGCCATGGGCAGCCAGAGTCGCCCGCCAGCCAGGATCGGCTGAATCCGCCAGTCAGCCAGGATTTACCAGAGACACCGAAGCGGATATTGACAATGCTGGAGTGGGGCCACGTCCCGCACCCGAGCCGCCGCATATTAGGGCCCACCCCGGACCCTCCCTTTATGTCAGGTTTTGCGGCCGGAGTCCGCCACTTTTGGGGGGGTCTGTCACGCCCTGGCCTTAGTATTATTTTGTTTTCTTTATTATTTTAGTTAGGTCAGGGTGTGACATGGGGTATGTGTGTGTTTTGGGTGATTATATGGTATAGGGGGTGTTGGTTGTAGTGTATGGGTTTGTGTTGAGTGTATGTGTCTATGGTTGAGTGTAGGTGTTTAGGAAAGTCTATGGTTGCCTGTTTGGTTCTCATCAGAGACAGCTGGTTATTGTTGTCTCTGATTGGGAGCCATATTTAAGGTAGCCATAGGCTTTAGGTGTTTGTGGGTAATTGTCTATGTCGATGTCTATGTTGCAGTATGCACTAGTTCATGCTTAGCTTCACGTTCGTCAGTTTGTTATTTTGTTAGTTTTGTAAAGTGGTTGTTGTTTTGTTTTTTCTCTTCTGAAATAAAAGAAGATGTTCTTTTCACGCGCTGCGCCTTGGTCCTCACTCTCTACCTTTGACGATCGTGACATAGATGTTTTCTCCAAATTGAGTCAATATTTGTTTAGACAACATCCTCAGTTTCTAGTCAAAGTCCCACAACACCACTTGAACTCCAGACTCAATTACGTACTAAATGGCAATTCTCTTAATGAATAACATCAATTCTACTGAAGCATAAACATTATGGTGCAATGTTCAGATCTAGCCAGGTTATCTCCAGTTCCACTAAAACAGAAAATCCTAAAGCTGAGGTTATTAATTAAGGTCAGTGTACAAGAAACATGCTTGTACCTTGTTTCCTAAGGCCCCTGCCTACATGCTAGGGATTCATTCAGGGCCAAATCATCACTTAAAACAATCAACATAACTTTTCAACAACCAACATAACTTTTCACTGAAATAATTTATTAACTGAATGTAAGATTAACAGGTGAAGTAAACCCTTAGAGACTTCTGTTCATCAGCATTCTCACTGCTTTCTCACAAATTAAAAAGTCCTCATGTTAGTGAACATCTTTACATTGGTGTTGCATTTATTTATTATTTAGTTACATTAAATCTGTGTAAATGTCAGAGACATGATGATACATTTTTAGACATCTTTTGGTCTTTTAGTAAGTAAAAAATTGTATTGAGACCTAAATTAGGTTGGATATTTACTCAAGGTTAAAGTGGGTCAGCAGTATAGGACACCAACTCAGAAACCTGCTTTACACTAATGAGAGGTTGAGAGAACACCAACTTCTGAAGAAGTTCGGAAAGGGACCTGGTCTATCTAAAATCATGTTTAATGTAATAAATTAAAGTATAATTTAGTATAGAATATATATATATTTTTTTTTACATATTACAAAAATATTTATTATCCTATATTGACAAAATACAATGCAAATGAAGAATGGTCTTCACCATCAAAATTAGATATTGGTGCTCAGAAGCAAATCCTGGGGTCCCCCATGATGGGAAGCTCTGTCTCTTACGTTTAGTTGAGTTCTCTCTAGAATAAGTGTTTTGCAGATTTGTCAGTATTGATTCTTCCATTTGGCAATTGTTTTGCGTCAAAATATAATTGTCTAATGTTTTGTTTCTCAGGGATCTTGTCTACTGTCCTGTAGCAACTTACAACAACTATCTGTTGCACATTATGTAGGTCAATATACTGTATGAGGAATTATAGCTATTCTTTGCTATAATGTTCCATACAGTTTTTGGAAAAGTTGTACAAAAGTATATTATAGTAATGCACGCTGAATAAGAGTAGGATTTGGTATTCTTTTTAAAAAGATTTTGGAACTTGCAGAGATCTGATACAGGTACTGATAAACTTTCAATTGAACCCTTCCCTTATATTCGAAAAAGCTATACACGGATGACATTCTGGGTCAATTTGACCCAGTACAGTAAGTACTTTGATACATGTGCCAAAGTCCTAGTCAATCTAATCATTACATTTAATGACATTTAGGACATTTTTGCCAAACTTCAGATCACTGTTGTTTGGCCTCTGAACATCACAGGGAAACATACTTATATCCTTCTGACAGTCATGGTTAGACCTTTACTGCACATGAGGCCATTTGTCTCTAGCACAAAGGTCAAATGTCAAATTGCAGGTAAAATTGCAGGACAAGTGGACGTCAAATACAGGTCAAGTACAAAGTAGTGTTTTTTGTTGTTGTTGTTGTTTTTACTTCATTCCCCCTACCTAGAGGACTAGATGAAGGGTCATCATGATAAAAAAAAAAAAAATGTATTTCAGGTCACTTCCATGTAAAAGGTCCCATGAACCCCAACATGTGAAGTTCATAGGAGCATATCAAATTGGGTGTTAAATGAAAGCTAAGAGTCTGCAAATCAAATCAAATCAAATCAACGTTTATTTGTCACACGGAGCTGAATACAACAAGTGTAGACCTTAAAGTAAAATGCTTACTTACAGGCTTTAACCAATAGTGCAAACAAGGTGTTAGGTGAACAATAGGTAAGTAAAGAAATAAAACAACAATAAAAAGACAGGCTATATACAGTAGCGAGGCTATAAAAGTAGCGAGGCTACATACAGATACAGATACAGTTAGTCAGGCTGATTGAGGTAGTATGTACATGTAGATATGGTTAAAGTGACTATGCATATATGATGAACAGAGAGTAGCAGTAGCATAAAAGAGGGGTTGGTGGGTGGTGGGTGGCGGGACACAATGCAGATAGCCCGGTTAGCCAACGTGCGGGAGCACTGGTTGGTCGGCCCAATTGAGCTAGTATGTACACGAATGTATAGTTAAAGTGACTATGCATATATGATAAACAGAGAGTAGCAGCAGCGTAAAAAGAAGGGTTGGGGGGGGTACAAAATGCAAATAGTCCAGGTAGCCATTTGATTACCTGTTCAGGAGTCTTATGGCTTGGGGGTAAAAACTGTTGAGAAGCCTTTTTGTCCTAGACTTGGCACTCCGGTACCGCTTGCCATGCGGTAGTAGAGAGAACAGTCTATGACTGGGGTGGCTGGGGTCTTTGACAATTTTTAGGGCCTTCCTCTGACACCGCCTGGTGTAGAGGTCCTGGATGGCAGGCAGCTTAGCCCCGGTGATGTACTGGGCCGTACGCACTACCCTCTGTAGTGCCTTGCGGTCAGAGGCAGAGCAATTGTCATACCAGGCAGTGATGCAACCAGTCAGGATGCTCTCGATGTTGCAGCTGTAGAACCTTTTGAGGATCTCAGGACCCATGCCAAATCTTTTTAGTTTCCTGAGGGGGAACGGGTTTGTTGTTCCCTCTTCACGACTGTCTTGGTGTGCTTGGACCATGTTAGTTTGTTTGGTGATGTGGACACCAAGCAACTTGAAGCTCTCAACCTGCTCCACTACAGCCCCGTCAATGAGAATGGGGGCGTGCTCGTTCCTCCTTTTCCTGTAGTCCACAATTATCTCCTTAGTCTTGGTTACTTTGAGGGATAGCTTGTTATTCTGGCACCACCCGGCCAGGTCTCTGACCTCCTCCCTATAGACTGTCTCGTCGTTGTCGGTGATCAGGCCTACCACTGTTGTGTCATCTGCAAACTTAATGATGGTGTTGGAGTCGCGCCTGGCCATGCAGTCGTGGGTGAACAGGGAGTACAGGAGGGGACTGAGCACGCACCCCTGTGGAGGTCCAGTGTTGAGGATCAGCACTACCTGTACTCCAGTGTTGAGGATCAGCTACCTACCCTCACCACCTGGGGCGGCCCATCAGGAAGTCCAGGATCCAGTTGCAGAGGGAGGTGTTTAGTCCCAGGATCCTCAGCTTAGTGATGAGCTTTGAGGGTACT
The DNA here is from genome assembly GCF_002910315.2 of Salvelinus sp. IW2-2015. Lineage (NCBI taxonomy): Eukaryota > Metazoa > Chordata > Actinopteri > Salmoniformes > Salmonidae > Salvelinus > Salvelinus sp. IW2-2015. Next base: position 13,332,203 of record NC_036849.1, on the reverse strand, counting down.
ATGGTGTTGAACACTGAGCTGTAGTCAATGAATAGCATTCTCACATAAGTTTTCATTTTGTCCAGGTGGGAAAGGGCAGTGTGGAGTGCAATAGAGATTGCATCATCTGTGGATCTGTTTGGGCGGTATGCAAATTGGAGTGGGTCTAGGGTTTCTGGGATAATGGTGTTGATGTGAGCCATTACCAACCTTTCAAAGCACTTCATGGCTACGGGCGTGAGTGCTACTGGTCTGTAGTCATTTAGGCAGGTTGCCTTTGTGTTCTTGGGCACAGGGACTATGGTAGTTTGCTTGAAACATGTTGGTATTACAGACTCAATCAGGGACATGTTGAAAATGTCAGTGAAGACACCTGCCAGTTGGTCAGCACATGCCCGGAGCACACATCCTGGTAATCCGTCTGGCCCCGCAGCCTTGTGTATGTTGACCTGTTTAAAGGTCTTAGTTACGTCGGCTACGGAGAGCGTGATCACACAGTCGTCCGGAACAGCTGATGCTCTCATGTATGCCTCAGTGTTGCTTGCCTCGAGGGGAGCATAGAAGTGATTTAGCTCGTCTGGTAGGCTCGTGTCACTGGGCAGCTCGCAGCTGTGCTTCCCTTTGTAGTCTGTAATAGTTTGCAAGACCTGCCGCATAAGACGAGCGTCGGAGCTGGTGTAGTATGATTCAATCTTAGCCCTGTATTGACGCTTTGCCTGTTTGATGGTCCGTCGCAGGGCATAGCAGGATTTCTTGTAAGCTTCCGGGTTAGAGTCCCGCACCTTGAAAGCGGCAGCTCTACCCTTTAGCTCGGTGCGAATGTTGCCTGTAATCCATGGCTTCTGGTTGGGGTATGTACGTACAGTCACTGTGGAGACGACGTCCTCGATGCACTTATTGATAAAGCCAGTGACTGATGTGGTGTACTCCTCAATGCCATCGGAAGAATTCCGGAACATGTTCCAGTCTGTGATAGCAAAACAGTCCTGTAGTTTAGCATCTGCTTCATCTGACAACTTTTTTATAGACCGAGTCACTGGTGCTTCCTGCTTTAATTTTGGCGTGTAAGCAGGAATCAGGAGGATAGAGTTGTGGTCGGATTTACCAAATGGAGGGCGAGGGAGAGCTTTGTACGCGTCTCTGTGTGTGGAGTACAGGTGATTGAATTGTTTTCCCTCTGGTTGCACATTTAACATGTTGATGGAAATTTGGTAGAACTGATTTAAGTTTCCCTGCATTAAAGTCTCCGGCCACTAGGAGCGCCGCCTCTGGGTGAGTGGTTTCCTGTTTGCTTGTTTCCTTATACAGCTGACTGAGTGTGGTCTTAGTGCCAGCATCTGTCTGTGGTGGTAAATAAAAAGCCACAAAAAGTATAGCTGAAAACTCTCTAGGCAAGTAGTGTGGCCTGCAATTTATCACAATATACTCTACTTCAGGCGAGCACAATCTAGAGACTTCCTTAGATTTTGTGCACCAGCTGTTGTTTACAAATATGCACAGACCGCCACCCCACCCCGTCTTACCGGAGTGCGCTGTTCTATCTTGCCGGTGCAGCATATATTCCGCTAGCTGAATATCCATGTCGTCATTCAGCCACGATTCCATGAAACATAGGATATTACAGTTTTTGATGTCCCGTTGGTAGGATATTCGGTAAATGAAGGCATAGATACATTTCTGAGTTGGATCTTCTGATTAAATCCCCATGGGAGCATACTAGAGTTGCAGACAATCCTTATTTATTCATAGATACATTTTCAACCATTTTTCTGTCAATTAATATCAACACTACAGCGCATTCGGAAAGTATTCAGACCCTTTGCAATGAGACTCAAAATTGAGCTCAGGTGACTCCTGTTTCCATTTATCATCCTTGAGATGTTTCTTCAACTTGATTGGAGTCCAACTGTGGTAAATTCAATTGATTGGAAATTATTTGGAAAGGCACACACCTGTCTATATAAGGTCCCACAGTTGACAGTGCATGTCAGAGCAAAAACCAAGCCTTGAGGTTGAAGGAATTGTCCGTAGAGCTCTGAGACAGGATTGTGTCGAGGCACAGATCTGGGGAAGGGTACCAAAACATTTCTGCAACATTGAAGGTCCCCAAGAACACAGTGGCCTCCATCCTTCTAAAATGGAAGAAGTTTGGGACCACAAATAATCTTCTTAGAGCTGGCCGCCTGGGCAAACTGAGCAATCGGGGGAGAAGGTACTTGGTCAGGGTCACTCTGACAGCGCTCCAGAGTTCCTCTGTTGAGAAGGGAGAACCTTCCAGAAGGACAACCATTTCTGCAGCACTCCCCCAATCAGACCTTAGTGGAGTGGCCAGGCAGAAGCCACTCATCAGTAAAAGGCACACGATAGGCTGCTTGGAGTTTGCCAAAAGGCACCTATAAACTCTCAGACCATGAGAAGCAAGATTCTTCAGTCTGATGAAACCAAGATTGAACTCTTTGGCCTAAATACCAGGCGTCACGTCTGGAAGAAACATGGCACCATCCCTACGGTGAAGCATGGTGGTGGCAGCATCATGCTGTGGGGATGTTTTTCAGCTGCAGGGACTGGCAGACTAATCAGGATCGAGGGAAAGATGAACAGAGCAAAGTACAGAGAGATCCTTGATGAAAACCTGCTCCAGTGCATTCAGGACTTCAGACTTGAGAGAAGGTTCACCTTCCAACAGGACAACGACCCTAAGCACACAGCCAAGACAACGCAGGAGTGGCTTCGGGACAAGTCTCTGAATGTCTTTGACTGGCCCAGCCAGAGCCCGGACTTGAACCCGATCGAACATCTCTGGAGAGACCTGAAAATAACTGTGCAGAGCTTGAGAGGATCTGTAGAGAAGAATGGGATAAATCCCCAAATACAGGTGTGCCATGCTTGTAGCGTCATACCCAAGAATATTCAAGGCTGTAATTGCTACCAAATGTGCTTCAGCAAAGTACTGAATAAAGGGTCTGAATACCTATGTAAATTTGATATTTAATTTGCAAACATTTCTAAAAACCTGTTCTTGCTGTGTCCTTGTGGGGTATTGTGTGTAGAATGATGAGGGGAAAAAACAATTGAATCCATTTTAGAATAAGGCTGTAACGTAACAAAATGTGGAAAAAGTCAAGGGTTCTGAATACTTTCCAAATTTACTTTATATTTAGGTGAGTTTTGGAGAAATTATTTGCCTTCTGTAAATTTAAGAAACATTGCATTTTTCCTTGTAATTCCGTTAACAAAAACCTACATATCTTTAAGATATTTTCCAGTTTCTTGCCCTCGTGAGGAGGGAGGACAATGAAAGTTCACTGAAATAACAAAGGTAGACCTACCAATTAGTTAGTGTTTTTACTGATATAGATTCTTGTTTATAAATTATTAAGTGATTAAAACTCGTAGTTCTAACAGAATTACTGCAATTGAATTGGCTATGGGAAATCATAGTATTCACAAACCACAATTGGGTCACCTGCTACTGTCCTCCCTTCCACTGGCATACTGTTATGTTCAGCTCATACCTGTTTCTCTTTCTTTCGTCTGGTGGTCAAAGTGAGAGTGTGAAAACAGTCTGGACAACCCCTCCATTATTCTTCTCTCTCTCTCCAGTTAATGTTACCTCTCCCAGGTCTTCCTGACTTCTACTCATGAGCCCCCTCTCTTTCCATTTACTGTAACCAGCATCCATTGAAAGGTAGTTGAAATTTGGTCAGTCCGCTCTGGCCTTGATTTCAACGTTCACAGACAATGTTTTATGGGCCAGTCTGCACCGGCCTTGATTTCAACATCCACAGTAGTTGTATCTTTGGCCTTAATTTGGCCCAAACATAGATGTCCATGACTGGAGACTGGACCAAATCTGAACCAATCACAGAAGTCCATGTTTCACAAGTTTGGACAGCACAGCACATCACAGTAAAGTAAAGGACAGTAGAGTATAGTTCAGTATAGTACAATTTGTAAAATTTTGTTTTGTTTGGGGGTGGAGCTCATTAGAATAATAGGCAGTGTGTATATAGCGGACATGAGTCAGTCATGGTCACGTGATGAGGTAACCATTCCTGCGAACTTCAAAATGAGTGTCTGCCTTCATTCCCATAAATGTCCTTTTGGTCTACATGCTGACCAGACCGGACACATCGCGTGCGCGAGCGTCGCAAAATAAATGTAGAAATCTATGTTATTCAATTATTGCACCCACACTGCTCGCACGCGTCTGCGATGCCAAGGGCTAAAATAGAACTCCTTTCTATTTCTGACGCAGATCGTGATGAAAGTCCTGCCTCTCCCATCTCCTCATTGGTTTATAGAAGCAGGTACCCACGTGCCATCTCCTCATTGGTTATACCCACGTGGGTGATTGAAAGACGAACTGTTTTGCCGGTCGTCGTGGTAATACTATGAAAGTTTAGATGCCGATCACCATATAAGTTCAAAGATGAAAAAGCCTGGAAGGAGGAGAGATGACTAGAAACGATTCGGTTGGCCGTTTTATGTGTGGATTAATTGTCGGAGTAGAGGACCTTGTGCATTTCAGGTAAAATAACAACTCAATGTTTATATCCCAGGACAAATTAGCTAGCAACAGCAAGCTAGCTAAATAGGACAAATTAGCTAGCAAGTGCAAGCTAACTAGCTAAATTGCCATACATGTTTGATGCTTTTCGACCTGTCCCCAAATTAATGTCATTGGTTCAGAGTTTGTTTTGATATTTTAACCTGCGTGTCGTGATCGCGTTTGGTGTGGGGGGACAAAATAAATTGATGTACGATAGCGCACGATGGCGCACGCGCGCAGCCGGTTTGGATTACGTGTAATGGTCTAAGACGTTGGTTGCTCCCAAGGGAGACCCAGGTTCGTATTCCATGTGTAACAATGGCGCCCAACGTGGGGCGGTCTCTCATGGGGGAGGAGGTTAAAGGGGGGTGAATGTAGCAGACACCTGGCCACCTCTTGGTCTGATGGTCTAAGATGTTGGTTGCTCCCGGGGGAGACCCGGATTCACATCCCGTGTGCTGCATGTAGAATAATACCCATTTATGCAAAGGATTATATTGCATATTTCTACCTTTGTGTACCTATTCAGTATACATCACCATGAAGAGAATGACATTCCCATCCATAATTATGTATTCCTGTGTAGTACAGATCAGGGACCCATGATGTAATTCCGTTACTATAATTATAATTCAATAAACAAAATAGATGTTTTCAAACTCAAGGTGTCATGTCATGGCTGACACCCCATTCTTTCTGCAGACCTATTTCTATCTTTATACGGAGCAGAAATTTTGTTTTTGGAAAATGTGGTCGCATAAAAAACTGAGGGAAATTTTACCGTAATTCTGTTACCAAACTTTGCATCTGCACAGTTCTTCCAGTAAATGTGTTTTAGTGACATTTTCTGTGTAAATTGTTCAAAGCATTCCTAGTGCATAAAGCTGTATGGTTTGCTAAACTTTGAAATAAATTGTTTTTTGTTGGCATACATTTTAAAATGAGAAATCTGAGTCTCAGCGTAATCCTGATACCGTGAAATTGCCCTTCAGTGTTGTTAAACTCACTACAGGGTCAAATTGACCCGCAACATAAGGGAAGGGTTAATATCCGTTTAACATTCCAGAAACCCAATCAGTATGACTTAACGATCTGAACCTGTGCTGTGTACTGCAAGGCGTTACAAAAGGTGTTGCGGACAGCCCAGTACATCACTGGGGCTGAGCTCTCTTCCATCCAGGACCTCTATACCAGGTGGTGTCAGAGGAAGGCCCGGAGCCACCCAAGCCAGAGACTCTTCACTCTGCTACCGCACAGAAAGCGGTACCAGAGCGCCAAGTCTGGGACCAAAAGGTTCCTGAACAGCTTTTGTGAGTGGACGAATGTGTGTGGGAAGTCTACTGAAGTGCCTTTGTTAAGTGATTGTTAGACAATCAGATGAAAACATCATGACAGGTTGTGTTTATGCCACATTAAAATCATAGGTGGCATGTCCATAAGGCTAGGGGAAGCTAAGCTTTCCCTAAAGTAAATTGAATTAAATTGCCAAAATTATAAATCCTAAATAGCTTAATCCTGTCTATACAGAAATAAATAAAATAATTCAAAATAGGCTTCTACAGCAGAAAGCATGATTGCATAGTCTACAGTTGGAAGGCCTGGAGGGCCCTCAATTTGGGCAGCGCATGCTGCAAATACCAATATATATTATACTGAACAAAAATATAAACGCAACATGTAAAGTGTTGGTCCCATGTTTCACGATCTGAAATAAAAGATCCCAGAATTTTTATATATGCACAAATTTGTTTACATCCCTGTTAGTGAACATTTCTCCTTTGCCAAGATAATCCATCAACCTGACAAGTGTGGCATATCAAGAAGCTGATTAAACAGCATGATCATTACACAGGTGCACCTTGTGCTGGGGACAATAAAAGGCCACTCTAAAATGTGCAGTTTTGTCACACAACACAATGCCACAGTTGTCTCAAGTTTTGAGGGAGTGTGCAATTGGCATTGCTGACTGCAGTAATGTCCACCAGAGCTGTTACCAGATAATTTAATGTTGATTTCTCTACCATGAGCCGGCTCCAACGTCATTTTAGAGAATTTGGCAGTACGTCCAACCGGCCCCGCAGACCATGTGTAACCACGCCAGCCCAGGACCTCCACATCCGGCTTCTTCACCTGCGGGATCGTCTGAGACCAGCCACCCAGACAGCTGATGAAACGGAGGAGTATTTCTGTCTGTAATAAAGACCTTTTGTGGGAAAAAAGAAATTCTGATTGGCTGGGCCTGGCTCCCCAGTGGGTGTGCATGGCTCCCAAGTGGGTGGGCCTATGCTCTCCCAGGCCCACCCATGGCTGCACCCATGCCCAGTCATGTGAAATCCATAGATTATGGCATTATTTATTTATGTCATTTGACTGATTTCCTTATATGAACTGTAACTCAGTAAAATAATTTAAATTGTTGCATGTTGCGTTTATATTTTTGTTCACTATAGATGATTGTTGAGTTGCAACTGTCAGTGAAAAGCAGAGAGACCAGCCAGGCATATTGCAATATTTAAAAATACAATCGCGAAAAAACTGTTTGCAAAGCAAATGGCTATTTCTGCAAAGAAATTACAATGAAAAGACTCCAATCTGTCTTTTAGTTATCAAAATTCTTCTTATTGGTTACCAATAATCATCTTATTGGTTACCAGCTGACAACATCAGCCATATCCCCGGTGAGTGTGCCTATTCACTGTCTTTATCATTGGGTCAGTACCACGTTAGATGTTAGATGAATGTCATATTGTATTTGTGTCTCCCCTTTTTCATAGTCCAATTTTATGGATCAGACAACATCATTTTATTGATCTGTCTGTCAGTGTCATCAGAGTAGGCTACCCTGTAATTTTTGTAGTATATAAAAAAAATGTGTTCACGCACTTGGGTGTCCCGTACCGGTAAGAAATTAAATCTACTTTCACTCCTGCCTACATGTACATATTACCTCAACTATTTTTATTTTTTATTTTATTTATTTCACCTTTATTTAACCAGGTAGGCTAGTTGAGAACAAGTTCTCATTTGCAACTGCGACCTGGCCAAGATAAAGCATAGCAGTGTGAACAGACAACAACACAGAGTTACACATGGAGTAAACAATAAACTCGTACCCCTGCACATTGACTCCGTACCGGTACTAATTCAGGAGGCCATAATTATATCAGGATTGGCTAAACGTAAACAATTCAGAGACTGAAACGAATAAATCAGATTACTTATATTTAAGCAGAGCAAATCGATATATAATCCCGAAATCCGCTGTAACTGTCAACAGTAAAACAAAGCTTAAAACGATGTTTGAGAACTCTGAATGCAGAAAAGGAATGATGAATTCACTTCCGGACACGGTAGGCTCTATGCTCTATGCTGTCTAAACAAGCTATTCTTTCCTTGATTTTGGTTTGTTCTGCTCCTAACATCTGCCTCTCAGTTTACAAAAAAATTGTGGATTTGCCTCCTTCCCAGTCAGTAAGAGATGCCCTTACAAAAAAAAATTGCAGTTTTGAAACTGCAGTAAAAGTGCAGTAACTGCAGTCGACTTTGGTATTTTGGAAGCAGTAATTGCAGAATAACTGCAATGTCCTGCAGTTATACTGCACTGTAAATTAAGTTACTGTCACATTCTGACCTTAGTTCTTTTGTTATGTCTTTGTTTTAGTATGGTCAGGGCGTGAGTTGGGTGGGTAGTCTATGTTCTTTTTTTAGGTTGTGGTTTTGTGTTTGGCCTGGTATGATTCTCAATCAGAGGCAGGTGTCGTTCGTTGTCTCTGATTGAGAATCATACTTAGGTAGCCTTTTCCCACCTGTGTGGTGTGGGTGATTATTTTCTGTTCTGTGTTTTGCTTCACCGTACAGGACTGTTCGTTTGTCGGTTTATTGTTTTTGTTCAGTGTTCAGTATTATTATTAAAGCAATATGGACACTTATCACGCTGCGCATTGGTTCTCCTCTTCTTTCACCCACGACGAGCGTGACAGTTACACTGCAAAATAACTGCAGTTAAAAAAACAGTGTTATTGTGGACTCAGTGTTTGCAACATACAGTACTGTAGTTATACTGCACTCTGACTGCAATCTATTTTTGTTAGGGCGACACGCAAGTATTCTTCTCAACTCAACGCCCAGCAGCAGCAGCAGGACGAATACAGCTGCATGCTGAGGCAGTGAAGAAAGTACAAGAAGATGGGTCAAGGGGGAGGGATCCTGAGAGGAGTGGTGTGAGTAGTATATCTGTACCAGTACAGGGGGATAGACCAAAAAGTGATATAGCGTACCAGTCAAAAGTTTGGAAACACCTACTCATTCAAGGGTTTTTCTTTATTTTTTACTATTTTCTACATTGTAGAATAATATTGAAGACATCATAACTATGAAAAAACACATTCCTAAACTCTTTATAATAGCTACATAAGGCATAATAAGATTACGATTATGAACAACATGATATGATACAATTCTAACAGTTGGATTTTAACCCCAAAAATATTGCTATAAAGGCTACAGGCGTACCTAGATGTTACATGTCTGACATGTGTTTTGCAGGTTTCAAAGAAATACAGGGAAATTGAAGAGTTTTACTACAGACTCATTGGTCAGTATCGGAAGATTACCTTACCGGATATGCCTTGCAAGGCTCTGTTTGTAGGCGAGGCAGACATCCAGGAGCGTAGAGTGGCCTTTGACAAACTAGTCAAGTGCTACTTGCCCAGAGGTGTTGGAATTCTTAGGTAAGGTACCACAATGCACTTCAAGTCTTTTCCATGCAGTTTTGAGAAATGTTGTGTAATTACTTGTTCCTTCCCTCTCTTTCCAACTAAATATGGCACCATGCACTGTTGGCCGGTAATTAACTAGTTTGATTTGCTTGTATCTGACCGAAACTTGCACTTGTTAAGTCGGAAGTTTACATACACCTTAGCCAAATACATTTAAACTCAGTTTTTTCACAATTCCTGACATTTAATCCTAGTAAAAATTCCCTGTCATAGCTAAATTAGGATCACCACTTTATTTTAAGAATGTGAAATGTCAGAATAATAATAGAGAGAATGATTTATTTCAGCTTTTATTTATTTCATCACATTCCCAGTGGGTCAGAAGTTTACATACACTCAATTAGTATTTGGTAGCATTGCCTTTAAATTGTTTAACTTGGGTCAAACGTTTCGGGTAGCCTTCCACTAGCTTCCCACAATAAGTTGGGTGAATTTTGGCCCATTCCTCCTAACAAAGCTGGTGTAACTGAGTCAGGTTTGTAGGCCTCCTTGCTCGCACATGCTTTTTCAGTTCTGCCCACAAATTTTCTATAGGATTGAGGTCAAGGCTTTGTGATGGCCACTCCAATACCTTGACTTTGTTGTCCTTAAGCCACATTGCCACAACTTTGAAAGTATGCTTGGGGTCATTGTCCATTTGGAAGACCCATTTGTGACCAAGCTTTAACTTCCTGACTGATGTCTTGAGATGTTTCTTCAATAGATCCACATAATTTTCCATCCTCATGAAGCCATCTATTTTGTGAAGTGCACCAGTCCCTCCTCCAGCAAAGCACCCTCACAACATGATTCTGCCACCCCCGTGCTTCACGGTTGGAATGGTGTTCTTCGGCTTGCAAGCCTCCCTCTTTTTCCTCTTAACATAATGATGGTCATTATGGCCAAACAGTTATATTTTTGTTTTATCAGACCAGAGGACATTTCTCCAGAAAGTACGTGTCACGCCCTGGCCTTAGTATTCTTTGTTTTCTTAATTATTTTGGTTAGGTCAGGGTGTGACATGGGGAATGTATGTGGTTTTTGTAGTGTCTAGGGTGGTTGTAAGGTTTAGGGGGTTTATTAGAGTAGTTGGGTTTATGTTTAGTATAGTAGTCTAGCTGTGTCTATGGTTGAGTGTAGGTATCTAGGAAAGTCTATGGTTGCCTGAATTGGGTCTCAATTAGAGACAGCTGGTTATTGTTGTCTCTGATTGGGAGCCATATTTAAGGCAACCATAGGCTTTAGCTGGTTGTGGGGAATTGTCTATGTGTAACGTTTGTAGCATGTGTGTGCGCACTACGTTTATAGCTTCACGGTCGTTTGTTGTTTTTGTATAGTTTGTAATAGTGTTTCGTTTCATGTTCATCTTCGTAGTAAAAATAAAAGAAGATGGCTTATTTTCCACATGCTGCGTTTTGGTCCGTCTCTCCTCCACACGATCGTGACAGAATGCCCCACCAACATCGGATCAAGCAGCGTGTGCAACAACAACAGGACCCACCTACACAGGACTATTGGAATTGGGAGGAAATTCTGGACCGCGAAGTACCAGGAGAATATAACTGCCCCAAAGCTGAGCTGGAGGCAGCGAAAGKAGAGAGGCGGAGATATGAGGAGGCAGCAAGGAAACAAGGCTGGAAGCCCGTAAGTCAAACCCAAAAATTTCTTGGGGGGGGGGCTCTCGGGTAGTTTAGTTGGGTCAGTCGGGAGACGTGAGCCAACTCCTCCTGCTTACCGTAAGGAGCCGGTGAGGGCGGATTTGGAGGTGAGTGACGCAGAGACAGTAAAGGAGTTAATGGAGAAATTGGAGGAGAGAGTTATGAGGGATGTACTGGTTTGGTGCATGAGGCACGGCATTCGTCCGAATGAACGTGTTGGTGAGTTAATGTCACCGGGAACAGCTCTCCATACTCGTCCTGAGGAGCGTGCTAGCCGTCTGGTTAAGACAGTGCCTACAGCACGCACAAAGCCTCCTGTGCGTCTCCAGAGTCCTGTGCGTCCTGTTACTGCTCCTCGCACTAGCCCTGTGGTGTGTATTCCCAGCCCAGTACCACCAGTGCTGACACCACGCACCAGGCTTCCAGTGCGTCTCCAGAGCCCTGTTCCTCCTCCACGCACTCTCCCTGTGGTGCGTGTCTCCAGCCCAGTGCCTCCAGTCCCGGCACCACGCACCAAGCCTCCTGTGCGTCTCCAGAGCCCTGTACGCACTGATCCTTCTCCCCGCACTCGTCCTGAGATGCGTGCCCTCAGCCCGGTACCACCAGTTCCGGTACCACGCACCAGTCCTATAGTGCGCCTTGAGAACTCAGTGTGCCCTGTCCCTGCTCCCCGCACTAGCCTTGAGGTGCGTGTCTCCAGTCCGGTACCACCAGTTCCGGTACCACGCACCAAGCCTCATGTGCGTCTCCAGAGCCCTGTACGCACTGTTCCTTCTCCCCGTACTCGCCCTGTTGTGCGTGCCCTCAGCCCGGTACCACCAGTGCCGGTACCACACATCAGGCCTATAGTACGCCTTGAGAGTCCAGTGTGCCCTGTTGTTGTTCCCCGCACTAGCCTGAAGGTGCGTGTCCTTAGCCCGGTACCTCCAGTTCCGGCACCACGCACCAGGCCTACAGTGCGTCTCAACCGGCCAGAGTCTGCCGTCTGCCCAACGGCGCCTGAACTGCCCGTCTGCCAAGCGGCGCCTGAACTGCCCGTCTGCCAAGCGGCGCCTGAACTGCCCGTCTGCCAAGCCGCGCCTGAACTGCCCGTCTGCCCAACGGCGCCTGAACTGCCCGTCTGCCAAGCGCCGCATTAACTGCCCGTCTGTATTGAGCGTTCAAAGCCGCCCGTCTGCCATGAGCCTGCAAAGCCGCCCGTCTGCCATGAGCCT